>NC_090064.1:12280716-12580716 GCF_038355195.1 Osmerus mordax
AAAAAGGCAGACTCATTTTGTATAATTTCACTTTCATGTTTTGATTCTTTTTTTTTTTTTGTGGTGCCTATACACTTTGTTGATTTCGTTTTGGTAGACGTCCTTATCTTGATGGCTGGTAGTACGTTTAATTACGGTGAGGAAATGATTTTCCTGTGAGAATGCCTGTTGCGATGCAAGGCAGAACGTAAACTCTCTCGTTTCGGAAGCCTCAGAAGTGACTCCTTTTCCCACAGCTCGGTGTTCCGCGTCGTGACTCGGAAAAGACTTAAACACTTTTGAAACCCAGAACCGAGAGAGAGAGAGAAAGTGTGTTCAGTGTCAGTTGAACTTGGCAGCCGTTCTCGTTTGACATTTACAGATAGTCCCATCCCGGGCTCTGACCTGACTGTGCCAGTGCGAGGGGTTTAGTGTGTGTCTCTATGGTTACAGTGGTCTGTCTCGACACCTGGCCCGCCTGTTATGTCACCCTCTGAGACTCTTGTTGATAAACACGCTCTCACAGGCGTGGCGAGGGAGAGAGCGAGGTACGTGCCTGCAGGGGGTGTTCAGCCAGGACTAGCGTGTGAACCTGATGTATGTGAGTGTGTGCGTGTGTGTGTGTGTGTGTCAACCTGTGTGTGAGAATCTGTGTGGATGTATGTATGTAGGTATGTGTGAGTGTTGTGAGTGAGTGAGTATGTGTGGAGATGTGTACCTGTGTGTCTGTGCAGCTGAGCGTGCGTAGAGGTAGCTCTATATGGTATGGATGTGGAGGGGGGTGGTCTCTGTTTGTGTTTGTTCATGTAGTACATAGCTATGTGTGTTGGAGCATACAGGTATCTGAGGAATAGAGAGGGGGAGGGAAGGAGGGAGGGGAGGCAAAGAGAGAGAGAGTTAGGGAGAGAGGTGTGAGAGAGAGAAATAGAGACACCGAAAGAGAGCCAGAGGCAGAGGTGGAGAAAGAGAGATATAAGGAGCTAGAGAGAGAGAGAGGGGAGTTCGAGGGGGGAGAAGAGAGAGAGATCAGATCTATGGAAGGAGTTGGCAGATCTCCAGAGACATCCCACAGAGAGGGAGTCCTCGTTGGCGTGACGATGAATGGAACATCCCCTCCCCTCCCCGCCCCCTGATCCCTCC
This sequence comes from Osmerus mordax, assembly GCF_038355195.1. Classification (NCBI taxonomy): domain Eukaryota; kingdom Metazoa; phylum Chordata; class Actinopteri; order Osmeriformes; family Osmeridae; genus Osmerus; species Osmerus mordax. The sequence goes on from NC_090064.1 coordinate 12,281,836, forward strand.
CAGCCCTTTGATGTCAAGGGTCGCGCCCTGCCCTCCCAACGCCAGGGCGTCACATGATTTATACTGAGGTAGTGAGTCGCTGATTTCATGACCTCACACTTGACTTGCAGACTATCAAATATGCCAAGAGTTTGATTTGAGTAGCTGTTTGTCCCAGCCTATCTGTCTGCCTGACTTCTTAACTAGCAGCCTGTTTTTGTCTGTCTTGACTTGTTTTTCTGCCTGCCTGCTATCAACTACTAAACACGATTGATTTATTTGAATTTTACTATGAAATAAATCAAGTTGAAACACTGGCTATGTAACAGTCATCAGCAATATAGAAAAAGCTATTTAGTTCATACTTGCAAAGCCTACTTAAATGTAAAAGAATATAAAAATGTTTCCTCATGATTGAACGTAAAGTTAAAGGCTAGTAAACACATATCAACATACTGCACTGTACACACATATTCCTCTTTCACTCTAGGTCTCTCTTACTCTCTCCTTCCCTTGTGTATTCAAAACAGACTCTATGGCTGGCAAAAGCACTTGCACACATGCTCTCTCACTGACTCCCTCTTTACCTCCCTCCCTCACTCACTTCTATCTTTCTTTCTCCTTCTCTTTCTTTCTCTCACTTTCTTTCTCTTTCTTTCTCTCTCACTCTCTCTCTTCCTCTCACTCTCTCCCCCTCCCTCTCGTTCTCTCTCCCTCTCTCTCTTCCTCTTGCTCTCTCCCCCCCCTCTCTCTCTTCCTTCCATTCTTGTGCCCTCCTTGCTTCTCTCTCTCTCCTCTTCTGTCTCGGCGGGCTGTGTTGCTGGGGCCCTTTGATCTCAGTGAAAGAGGGGAGGCTTTAAAGCGCCGATGTTTCCGCTGTCAGGAGCCCCTCTCTTCCTCCCCTCTCTTCCTCCCCTCTCTTCCTCCCTCTGGTTCAGTCTTTCAGAGTGGTGGCAGCCTGCACTTCTCTGCTGCTGGGTAGCAGATGGGGGGGGTTGGGGGGGGGGGGGGGGCGGGTGGGGGGGTGGGTGGGTGGAGGCTGTGCTGTCAGCCCTGGCCAGGAGAGGCCCTGACACCCCCACTGATCTGAGTCCCCTCTGCCCCCCCCCTCCCCCTGACCCGCCCCTCTCCCCTCTCTTCTCCTCTCCTCTCCTCAACCTACCCTCCACCTTCCCCAAACCTGATCTGGGAACAGGAGACAACCTTCCTTCTTTCCACACACAAGAGCACTCTCTCTCACACACACACACACACACTCACACACACACTGACATACACTCACAGCTCCTCTGGTGGCTGAATGGAGGAGGGACATCCACTGACCAGTTTCTGAAACAGCTCTGACTGGTGGACTTGAGAGACCATATGACAGGAAATGTCTTCCATATGTGAGGAGAGCAGAGGGAGAGGAGAGAGGAGAGGAGGAGGTGTGTCTGGGTACTCTGACCTCAGTAAGACAGGGCAGTCTGTGTTCTGGGGGGGCAGCTTTGATGTAAATCTTAAATCAGGTGTAACTAAGACCGTACCTCACACTAAGCATTAGGCACACACACACACACACACACCATACAAACACACACAGCTTCTGTAAGATTCAATCCTGTCAGGCATTGCTCCATCATGGAGATTAATGCATAAAGGCAGATGCTAAGATGATCAAGGCACTGGAGAGAGATACTGATCCACCAACGACCTGGTTTCTCTGTTTTCTCTGTCTTCTCATACCTCTTCTTCTCTCCCACTCAATCTTTCCTTCCTTCCATCCCTCTCTCTCCCTCTAACTTTACACACAAGCTTACATCTATTCACTCCTCTCTGCCATCTATCTCTGTTCTGTCCTCCCTCACACCTGGCTTTGAACCCCTGGATACTTTCCCCTCCTCCTCCTCCTCCTCCTCCTCCTCCTCCTCCTCCTCCTCCTCCTCTCCTCCTCCCCCCCCCTCTTCCTCCTCCTCTCCTCCTCCTCCTCTCCTCTCCTCCCCCCCCCTCCCCCTCCTCCTCTCCTCATCCCCCCCTCCTCCTCCTCCTCCTCCTCCTCCTCCCCCTCCTCCTCCTCTCCTCCCCCCCTCCTCCTCTCCTCCTCCTCTCCTCCTCCTCCTTTTCCTCTTCTCCTTTTCCTCCCATTTCCCCCCCTCCTCCTTTCCCCCTAACCCTCTCCTCTTTCTCATTGCTAATCACTCCCCGTCTACTTCTCCTTTTATTTTCCAACCTCCTCTCTCTCTCTTGACCTCTCCGTGGCCTTGAAACTTCACCCTGAGCATTTACCTCCCTGCACTTCACACCCCATGAGCCTCTCACTCTCTCTTTTTCTCTGACTGCCTCTCTCTTCCTCTGCTTGTCTCTCGATCTCTCTCACTGGCTCTCTTGCTTGAGAACGAGTGCTCATTCTTTGCCCCCCCCCCCTCCTTCAGGCTCAGTTCTGTGGCTGCCAAACACAGTTTTGCGGGAATGTTCTTATGCACTACCAGTAATTGGCAGGAGAAGGGCAGGTGTGTGTTTGTGTGTGTGGAGTGGAGTGGAGGGGGTGGGGCTGGGAGACAAAGGAGGAGAGGTGGGGCAGGGCTGTTTAGCAAAGGTCAGCACGCATGGATCAGTAACCAGTCCCTGACAAGGTTCATCATCGTCACGACGACAGGAGCGGGCACCTGGTTGGGTTACTTTAGAGCCGCGCAGGGCCGAGAGAAAAAGCCAAGCCACCCTGTCTACCTCTCCTTCCTTGTTAATCTGTCTGTCTCTATCTCTCTCTAGCTCTCCTACCTTATCTGTGTGTGGGTGTGTTACATCAACAATGTGGCGGGGCATCAAAGGCAGCATCACCTGCAGCTCTGCTGATGTGTCCTTAATGAGGCGTGCCGTGAGGGCCTGTGGGCAAACTGATATTACCTGCTTATCTTCCACCCTCTCAGAGCTCTCACACACAAACACACACACACACACACACCACACACGCATTCAAACTTATACAGTCCCACGCCCGCACGCACTCCACACGCACACACACAAGAGCACACACACAGTGTGCCCCATGGAGTGGTACTGTAAGGAAGCAGGTAGAAGGTCTTGTGATTGGCAGGAGTGGAAGAGACGTGCAGAGTCAGAGTGTGGGTATGAGGGCTCGGTCTCGCCTGTCCTCGCTATGACCTCAGTGTAGCTGGTGCATTCCATGCTGCAAACAAGGTCATCTTTACAGTCATGGCTTAAACATCATCTTAAACCCACTGATGGACTTGTTCGGAAAAACAAACCTTAGTTATTTTCCCAGACTTGTTTTATCGTAAACTGTCAACGCTTGCTCTCAGGAACCCTTTGATTTGTTTTTATGCGGAATCTTCTCCCCTTGAGAGGAAAAGGGCTGCTCCCAGAGAGAGCGAGAGGGACAGAGGAATAGAGATAGAGAGTCCAACGCGTAGGTCTTTTGGGTTGCTACGTGAAGTGTTATCGAAAATGAAGAGTTGCTAGATCTTTGTGTGTGTGTGTTGCCGCTCCTCAGGCCTCATTATGGCCGGTTTGAGTTCCTTCATTACTGGCTGGGCAGTGGAAGACCGTGGAGAGGGGGGTGGGGGGGGGGGGGGTGGAGAGAGGGGGGGGGGGGATGGAGGGGGGTGACCACAGGGGACAGGGCGGAGGTTGTAATTGGACTGTTCCGGTCCCCTGGCCTTGGTCAAGGTCACCCCCTCACAAACTCTGGGCCTGGACTCTCTTTCTTTCTCCCTCTCTCCCTATCCCTCTTTATTTTTCTCCCTCCCTCCCTCTCTCTCTCTCTCTCTCTCTCTCTCACTCTCCCTCTCTATTTCCATATTCCCCCTTTGCTGTCTCCCTCTTAGCCTACCTTTTCATCCCTCTCTCTTTACTCTCCCCCCCCCCCTCTCTCTCTCTCTCTCTCTCTCTCTGTCCCTCCCTCTCTCCTGAGGTCGTTCAGTCACAGTCCAGACCAGTCCAGACCGGTTCTGACCGGTCCATCAGGGAGCCCTGGAGAAGCGCTGGGGCTAATTCCCTCCAATCTTCAAGCCTCCAAATGTGATATGTGGATTTATGCTCATCCACAAGGGAAGACCTTTGTCTTGGAGGCCATCATTATATAGTTCTCAAACCCTCTTAGACAATTATATAAAGGAAGTGATTTTGGTAGGAGCTGATCTCAGACTTTCTCCTCATTTTTCTCTTTGGCCCAGATACAGAGAGTGGTCAAAAATGAGGACATGTAAAAGTGTTCAGATTTAAGGGATACTGTCTGGTAGTGCTTGACCAGTACTTCAGACGGGTACACTCACAGTTGAGCATATAGGTAAACGCTTGAGCACGGCTACCCTGGCAAAGCATCATGGGTAGTGGTGGTGGTTGTATCTATCTTAGAACTCCCAGTCTTTTTAACTCGCAAATCATGCAGGAGTACATGTACAGTCATGTACAGTGTATCCACGGAATAGTTTCAGATATACATTTACTAAATTGATAAATTTCAATCTGTCTAATCACAATGTCTCTTTCCCTCCCTTTCTCTCTCTCTCTCTCTCTCTCTCTCTCTCTCTCTCTCTCTCTCTCTCTCTCTCTCTCTCTCTCTCTCTCTCTCTCTCTCTCTCTCTCGGCAGGCCCCCTGGGTTGGCTGGTAGTCCGGCCTTCTCCGACATCTCCCTCATCCGAATCTCCCCACACCGGAACCCTTCCATGGGGGCGGAGTCTCCCTTCAACCCGCCCCACCCCTACATCAACCCTTACATGGACTACATCCGCTCCCTGCACAGCAGCCCCTCCCTCTCGGTGATCTCAGCCGCCCGTGGTCTCAGCCCTGCGGACGGTGAGTAGACGGCAGCTAGCACACACACACACAGAAACAGACACAGTGTGTGTACACGCGTACGCACACACACACACGTACACTTATACACCCACATACATTCATATACAGTCACACACAGACAAGGGCCCCCAACGGGCCCCTAAGGGCCTCTGAAAGAGGAGGGGGTACTTGGTTGTTGGTGAGTGGTGAGTTGGTGAGTGGGATCGATGTCTCCTCTGTTCAGAGTGCCGTGAATTCATCTCAGATGGACTTCTGGTTCGTGTCAGGAGGTTCAGCTCGTAGGTCACCCGATCTTCTCCCGGGGTTACAGAGATGTTACCTGAGATTTGTCATGATGACAATAATGCGTATGGGAAAGAAAGGGAAGGAGAGAAAGATAAAGAGTTGAAGAGAGAGTGTGTGTTTGTGTGTGTGTGTGTGTGAGTCACTTCACAGACCCCTGGAGAAGGCATGACCGTCACATACATGAGGGAGGGTTCAAGGCCAGCACCGAGGGTTAGAGAGAGAGACATAAAGAGATTGAGAGATTGAGAGAGGGGGAGTTGGGAAGAGAGATAAAGAAAGACAGAAGAGAAAGTAGACAGAGAGGAAAGAGAGAGACGTGAGAAAGAGAGAGAAGGGAGAAAAGAAGAAGGGGTTAATGGTATACTGTGGTGGATGCAGACTGGGAAATCAATTACAGCAGTTAGGAGGAGTGTATGTTCTTAAAGAGCCCCTGCAGCCCTCCAGCCCCGGCCCCCTGGCCTCCCGTGTCCTGGAGGTTTGATTGAAGCCTGGGGCTCAATTAATGAACTAGGCCAGCCTGCCCCTTCCCTGCCTGGGGCCAGGGATAATTGTCCAGGGATGCTCTCAGCTCTTGTTCAGTTTGGTTCAGAGAGTTGGTTTTTAACTTATTCTACAGATTCAAGCTAAAGATAACAATCCCAATGATGATGATAAGTTACTGTTTTTAACTAATTTTGTCAAAAAATGCTACACCCAGCTGTAAGTAAAGTGTGACCTAAACTGTCCCCAACCTTGACATTCATGACCAACTGTCACTAGGAATTGATCTCAGAACACTTAAAACCACACTCTACAGTATGCTGTGAAATGATGTGACACAGGAAGAGAGACAAATCATTTCTAAACCAAATGATTCACTAACCAATGAGCTTCTAGGCTGTTAGTACTGTATATCGTCATGCTTATAGTTGTTTCTGTATGGGGTGGTGTGGCGGGGGCTGGGGGAAGGACTTTTTCAATATGCACAGAATTGAATACTGATGAATTAATGACCAGACTCTGTAGGAAGTGGGCTGTCTTTAGTGCCGCCTTCTCTCTTACACACACTTTCTTTCTCACTGTGTCTCCCTCTCTCACACTCCTTCTATGTCACCCCCCCCCCCCCCGTGATGTTAGTGAGATGGGATTCAGATGCCCCCCCCATCTTCCCTGTGGCTCACCACGTCCTCAGGCATATTCTTCTCCTCTCCTTTCCACTTCTTTCGTCTCCTTTCCTCTCCTCCTTTCCCCTCTTCTTCCCCTCTCCCCCTTTCCTCTCTCCTCCTTCACGTCAAGTACCACAGTGACAGTCTCTGCCCCCGGGACTATGTTCCCATGCCAGGTTTTCTGATTTAGAAAAATTCCGCAAAGCCCTTTCTGCGCACGAATAGAGAATAAGTCACATTATGGCTGAATGCAGAAGCACAGCTAAAGCGAAACAATGAAGACAATTAAGAAACTCCCCCTTCCACTTAAGACATAATACCCAAATCGAATTAATTTGGAATTTCTCCTTACGTTCAGTGAACCAATCAGAGAGGGAACTTGCAGGCATACAGGCCGGTCCTCCCGAGTAGATCTTTTCATCCTTTTTGTTTATTTATTTATTTTCCTCTTCTTTCTTAAATCAAAGGAGAAAAAAAAAGACTAGAATTAGCTGCAGCACTTTGTGAGGCTCAACTGATTCCAGATTTGCATCCAAAACCACAGTGTCAGTCTTTATCCCCCACACCCTCTCTCACTCTCTCTCTTTCCTTCTCTTTCTTGCCTTGTCTTGGTAGCAGTATTTGCATATGGAAGCTTTCAGCTAAATGTTTATATTTAGGCTTCAGTTCAAGGACTTATAGCTCTCGATAACCAAAGGAAGGTCCTAGAAGAAGAGACATTTTAGAATGATTGGAAATGGGGGGAGTGAAAGGGATGGAGAGGAGGAAGAGAGATAGAGAGAGCTGGGGAGATGGAGGAAGAGAGATAGAGAGAGCTGGGGAGATGGAGGGGCAGACTGTGGTGCAGAGTTTTTCTGCAGATTTGTTTTGGAAGATTTGGACTTTCAGTTTTAAGAGTTTAAAGTTTTAAGGAGTAGATGGGAGGGGTGTGCTGAGTGTCTGCATCCTGCTGAACACACACAGACACACACACACACAAAATCTTCCCTACTTGAACCATAATGTAAATCTTCCTCTCCTCTCTCCAGCCCCCCACACAGGTCTGACCACAGCAGAGTACTACCACCAGATGGCGCTGCTGGCGGGTCACAGGAGCCCGTACTCTGACCTCCTGCCCTCGGTGGCGTCCACGGCCGGAGCCGGGAGCACTGCTCTTCACATGGAGTACCTGCAGGCCATGGAGAGTGAGTCTGCTCTGAGAGCCCACACACACCGCCTCTCTCTCTCTCTCTCTCTCTCTCTCTCTCTCTCTCTCTCTCTCTCTCTCTCTCTCTCTCTCTCTCTCGCACACACACACCGTCTCTCTCTCTCTCTCTCTCTCTCTCTCTCTCTCTCTCTCTCTCTCTCTCTCTCTCTCTCTCGCACACACACACCGTCTCTCTCTCTCTCTCTCTCTGTCTCTCTCTGTCTCTCTCTCTCTCTCTCTCTCTCTCGACAGGCCCCCTGGGTTGGCTGGTAGCCACTCACACTCACCTTCTAGATCAGTGTGTGTTGTAAGTAGAGCAGGGAAGCGTGTGGATCATAGTGTGTGGGGGAGGTGGGGCAGGTGTGTGTGTGTGTGTTGGGGGGGGATGCAGCTTGCTGGCGACTGTATAAACTGACATGATTTAAATGCCATTGTTTTCACATAGCCGGCTCAATCCTGCATTCACAGGACTTATGCTAATGAGTTATTTTAAAGTGTAAATAGGAAATTAAACGCACACTGAATCTTCGGAAGGTCGGACAGACTCACCCGCTTTCCTTTGATGAGAATGTATTTAGTCAGCCAGACGAGGCTTTCATGGAAATCTCCACGCAAACTAATTAAAAGTAGCCAAACTTGCGCGCGTATCAGAAAATTAATTGCTATTAAGTGGGAATTGGAATGTCCCGCCATTCATCACTGGAGAAATCCCTTTCTTCTGTGTCACTTTTTAAGATTAATAGACTGTTACAAAACAATTAGGGCCACATTTCAAATGGAGACGCCGGACTCCTCACTCTTCAACCCGTCTGTGATCATTGTCAGTAATAACTCTTTAACAATGTGTGTTCCACGCAGAAGAGGAATTAACACTTTAAAGCTCTCCTTTGTGTCATTTATAGAGACTTTATGAAAGAATAAAAAAAAAAAGATATAAAACCCCAGCCTTATCAAGCAGCATTGGCTAACGGTGTGTTAGTCTGTAAGTGTAGCCGTGGTTACGTCCACATACACATCAGTGTCAGTAGAGCGAGGCAGGCTGGGTAGTAGAACAGTCACTCTGTCCTGCCTTGTATGGCTTTAATGGGGCTCTGACTGCTTAGTCTCTCATTAGTGAGTTCCAATGAATCTGCTCCAACATCTCTGGATTAACTGCTTCTTATAATTCTGTCGTTTTCCCACACGTGAAAGCAAATCAATTCTTGTAAATATCTGTTTTTATAAATGTTTTAGTAGAACATCAACTATAATGGAAATATAAAAGTTGTGCTTTCCTTACTGTGGCTGCTGTCTCTTCCATCAGACAAACCATTGATTATTGGTGATCTCTCATTGGTGAACCATACCTGACCTTACCTACCCTACCAAACTGTACCCTACCCTACTCTACTCTACCTACCCTACTGTACCTGATCTACCCAACTGTAATCTACCCTACCCTACAGTGTCTCCTACCTTACCCTACCAGACCCTAATCTACCTGACCCTATCCTATCCTACACTACCATACCAAACCCTACCATACCCTACTATACACTACCTCCTACCCTACCAGACCCAAACTTTCTGTACCCTACCTTACAAGACCCTACCTTGCCCCTACACTATGCAACCCTATCCTACCGTAGGTGTGAAAATTAATGGCGTGGGCCTTAACCATCCGTCTCGTCCATAAATCAAGAGGAAATGAGAGGGAGGATCAGGCGGCGGGGCCACGCTCCTCTCCTCTCCTCCTGTTGGACGATTTATCATTTGGATGCACATTAATAAACACAACTCCCAGGAGACATAGTAGTGATGGGACGCACCCCCCCCCCTCCATCCATCCCTCCCTCCATCCCTCCCTCCATCCCTCCTCACTTCTCCTCTCTTCTCTTCTCCCCTCCTCTCATCCCCTCTCCTTACAGCCATTTCTGTAATAAGACATCCCCCCACCTTCTTTTCCTACTCTCTTCTCCCCTCCTCCCTCATCCCCCTATCTTGATTCTACCTCAAGTGTAGGTAGTCCCTCACCCAGGCCCAGGGGGTGTGGCTTCAGACAATTAGGTGCAAGAAAGGGGCTGGGCGTCGGTGTGTGAGGGCGTGTCACAGGTCATTAGGGAGGTGAGGCTATAGGATGGGATCTGCTGCAGGGGGATTATGTGTACTGTTGCAGTGTTAGCAGAACGGATGTGATGAGTAGAATGGCTGTATCCAGGACGCGCATTGAGATTTAACAAGCAGAAATGTATTGTGTGCAAAACATATTGTTCTTGAGGATTTGTTTGGGCATGTACAGTATGTGTGTATTTGTATTCCTATGATTGAGAGTGTGTGTGGTGTATGTGTGGCGTGAGGTAGTTGGTGAGGGTGTGTGTGTGTGAGGGTATGTGTATGTGTGTGTTTCTCCTCCCTTTGTGGTTTGAGAGTGAGAAGCATAGGCCAGCAGAGCAGTGACAATGAGAAGGGGTGTTCACACACACACACTCTGATTTCCATGTGAATGGAACTCTGTAATCGTTGGATGTGTCAAACGAGAGAAGGAGCATTTCGATTTGGGAGATGGATGGGGCGGGGGCAAGGGGGAGTAGTGAGGGGGGTGGAGATAGGGGTTGGGTGGAGGGGCTTCAGGACTCCATAAGCTGGTTTTGTTTGCATGGGAGGAAGAAAAGAGAATACAAAAATCAGAAATGTTTTTATTTCCAAGTCTGAGTCACAAAGTCATTGTGTGAGTTCACGCACAAAGAGCAACATGTTCCCCTCAGTGTCTCTCCTTCTCCCTCCTCCCTCAATCTCTCCTCCCTCCATCTCTCCCCTCCCTCCGTCTCTCCTCCTCCCTCCATCTCTCCTCCCTCGGTTTCTTCCCTCTCCCTTGTTTATGACATCTCTGACTGAAAAGACAACAAAAGTCATTTCTTCATCCGTTGGTGCATCTCATTGTGAGCGAGGGAGAGAATGGCTGTGCGTCTGTGCCTCTTTACCTTCTTCCCTCCTTCACTCAACACTGATTGAATATGAATGGGGAGGGAAATTACACTTGATTGAATATCGCCCTAACCCAGCCAGCAGTGTCCTGACACAAAAGGCATCCCTGTTCTGTGTAGTGTTTGACAGTTGTACACAAGTGGCCCTTTGTCTGATGATTGACTCCCAGCTCAGATTTGAAGATGACACATTTGCAGTACAAACTGAACAAGCAAACAAACAGAAACCAGTAAACACTAGGGGTGCAACAATTCAACAAGCCCACGGTTCAGTGTGTATTGCGGTTTATGGGTCACGGTTTCAGTTTTGGTTCGGTTTGTTTAGCATATTAGGGGGAAGAAAAAAACATGACCATTTGTGTGTATTTGGTACATCCTCAAACGTTAACCTTTTGCCTCCACATGCCATCTCCATTCTCCACACATTCTTATCTTGCCTAGCTTCGTATGATTTGCCTTTCTCCAGTTCCTTCCAGTACGTGACTCGTCATTGATATACTGACAGTTCATTGGACAGGTATTCTCCGGGAAAGGGTACGGGAAAGGGGAAGGGTGGACAAAAGGTGTTAGGTTGTGTTTGCTCGTAGATCCGAAAAACCGCGGCTTACATGTAAAAACCGGGCCGTGGTTTGTGTGTTAAACAATCTCCCTTCCTCTGCTCTCCTCCAGACTCTCGTTTCCCCAGCCCCAGGCTGGTGTCGAGGCCCAGTAGGAAGCGGGCCCTGCCCATCTCTCCCCTCTCGGAGCACAGCTTTGACCTGCAGACCATGATCAGGACCTCCCCCAACTCCCTGGTCACCATCCTCAACAACTCCCGCTCCAGCTCCTCCACCAGCGGCTCCTACGGACACCTCTCTGCCGGAGCCATCAGGTGTGTGTGTGTGTGGGAGTTGTCTCATGTTAATCCCCATTCCATTTAGTACATTTTAATCACCACAGCAACGCAGGTGGTCAGTGGGGTGTAAATGAGAGATTACATCACTTCCTGTCAGGTCTGGCTGTCAGCAGGAAGTAAGATTGAGCTCTCTGATTGGCTGTGTTATAATCAGAGCAGCCAATCGGGGAATAGGAAGGCTAATTGCTCCTTGCGGTAACCAGGCAACGCAAACTGAGTAAGCAGGTAGTTAGGCTGAAACAATACTACTGCACTTCACAACAATACTTCTCTGGTGTGTGTGTGTGTGTAATCTCACTGGTGGGTGATGGTCCCATGTCCAGCCTCCCTGGAGGTGTGTCAGTCATCAAACTGCCCTCCCAGAGACACATCACACCCACAAGCACACACAAAGAGGAGGAAGAACAAGAGAAAGCAGAAGAGAGCGAGAGAGAGAGAGATCCATGAAGCTCACCCACGGCCATTGATCAGCTATCCTCCAGGATGACCTGATCAATCACGTGGCGAGAGTGGCCCCTGTGTTTGGTGACAGGGCCCAGATAGGCTGGACCCCAGACAGATGACTGATATGACAGGGAGATGGGCCCCCAAATGGGTCATGGGCCATTGATTTCCACTCGGCCCGGTAATAAGCTCAACTGAAGTATGGTCCAGGAGGAGCAGGGAGGCTCAGAGGCAGGGAGGGTCAGAGGCTGGGGGGCTGGGAGGCTGGGAGGCTGGGAGGCTGGTAGACAAGGATCCAGGGAGACAGAGGCAGAGAGGCAGGGAGAACGATCCAGGTTCCCAGGAAGGCATCCTGCCCACTAGCCCTGCAGTTCCTCTGTTAGCTCTGCCTCCCCTGTCAGATTGTCCTTAGGGACCAAGAACTATCCAGAACAATCCATTAATTCCCTCTGTATCTCACACAGTCTCTCTCTTTCTCTCCTACACTCTCCGTCGCTATCCTCTCGATCTGCTTCGATGCTAAGATGTGATCTATTGTTCAAACACACACCGGGACCTGTAATTCAGACTCTAAAGATGTCGGACTGTTTGCCATTCGTCTCCTCCGTCCCCTCCCTCCAGCCCGGCCCTGAGCTTCGCCTACCCCCCCACCCCGGTGGCGCTCCAGATGCACCAGCAGCTGATTGGACGACAGCCGGGGATGGTGGGCTCTGCGTTCGGCCACAGCCCACCCCTCATCCACCCCACCCCGGCCTTCGCCACCCAGCGCCCCGTCCCAGGCATCCCCCCCTCCGGCCTGGCGGCCGCGGAGCGTTCCGCAGCCTCCAACAACGACTCCTCGCAGGTGAGCCCCCCGCCACGCGGCCGCGTCCATCCATCGCCGCCGTAATAGATGGTCCCGTCCCAGGTGATAGATGGAGCCGCCAATACCAGCCGCCAGCGACCGCTAGTATAGTCCCGTAGCGTACGTCCACATGGTAGGCGGGCCCCCCTCCATGCAGGGGGCCTCTGGGGAGTGTTTCTCCCCTGGAACGGTGTGTCTTGTCCAGGGTTTTGGAGCTGGGAGAGGAGCCTGTCTTTGGGTAACAATAACAAGGGGCTTGTTAGTATAATATCCCTCCACTGACACCATTCATCACTGTAGGACGCAGGGGGATCTGCATAAGGATCCAGACACGAATAGATGGACCCACACCGCGGCCCCCTCTCCCCACTGCTCTTGGGGGGTGTGGATGTAAAACAAACCTTTCAATGATTTGTGTTTTCCTGTTCACTCTTCCGTGTGTGTTTAATGGGTCACCTCTGTGCTGGACCCGCTTTTGCTGTGATTGTTGTTGTCGTGTTGGGGCCTGGGTCTGGGTCTGGGCCTGGGCTCTGAATAGCACACCGTTATAGTACATATTAGATTGCACCTGAATGTGGGTACTGGGTTGTGGTGGTTGGTGGGCTATGATGTGACTGTGTGTGTTTCTGCAGACCAAGCCCACCAGTGAGTCAGCTGTCAGCAGCACAGGAGACCCCATGCACCACAAACGCTCCAAACTCAAACCTGACGAGGATCTGCCCAGCCCAGGAGCCATCAGCGTCCAGGTGACATGCACGCACACACACACGCACTCACACACGCACTCACTGACATGCACGCACACCTACGCACAGCCATACAGACACACACGCACATTCACTCATGCTTAAGTCAAGCACGCACACATTAACAGCATGCACACACAAACAAACCCACACAGGCACTAAATTCACACATGCAGATGGAGAAAGAGAGAGAGGGAGAGGGCGAGAGATAGGCAGAGGGAGAGAGAGAAAGAGAGAGAGAGAGCTTCAGGGACCAATTATGAGATGTTTTGTAGAATTATTCATTTATTTGTTTCATTCTGCTGCTTGTTGTGGTGTGCTGTGCCTCTGTGGTGATAAGCTGCATTGATCTTTGGGGCTCTGGAAGGAAATTGTTTCCCCTTTAATCAGATGCTTATTTGAATGGAAAAATGAAAGAGGGATTAGGCAGCCGTCCTTCCAGAGGGCTATCAAGAAGGAGAGGGAGAGAGAGAGAGAGAGAGAGAGAGAGAGAGAGAGAGAGAGAGAGAGAGAGAGAGAGTTGTAATGGACTAACCCAGTAAAGGAAGAGAGTATCGGATTCCTGGACCTGTTGTATATCAACCCCTATACACACACACACACACATTCACACACACACACACACATACACACTGCATTTGGATTTTATGGCAAGACTCAACTTGTGTGCCCACATAATTCCACTGTATTCCACTGTATTCCTGTGTGTATTTTCTCTACTGTAGAATCCTAACTTGTGTGTGTGTGTGTCAGGACCATCCGGATGGCATGACCATGGTGAAGGAGGAAGGGGACAAGGACGAGAGCAAGCAGGAGCCTGAGGTTGTGTACGAGACCAACTGTCACTGGGAGAGCTGCTGTCGGGAGTTCGACACCCAGGAGCAGCTGGTGCACGTACGTCCACTCAACCGCTTGAACAGGCTTTCAGCTCTCTGTCTGGAAACTTAAAGCCATTATATCATTTAGCACAGAGGAACTTCAAAATGTCGAAAGAAGTTTGAGAAGTCATCAAACAAAAGTCTAGTAAATCTACTCCCCTCCACTTCTCACGACGAGAATGAATAGCAGGCCTTGACGATGCTGCTGTCGGATTGCTGTTGTGTGGAGGCGGGAAGGGCTGGACTCCTGACTGTCTGTCAGAACTCTGGATTCCTGATTGGCTGACGGTAGAATGGTTAACTAGTTGGATTCCTGATATCGGTCACACAACCCCCCCACAGTCCTCCAGAGATGGATGTGCTCTCATCCTATTGAGCCTGAGGGAATGTTTTGGAACTGAATATTAATGACATTACAGTCCCGCTGCCCCCTCCTGGACCCCCACTTTACCCTGATGTTATTATCCTGCTTCTGCCCCCCCCAGTGGCCTGTGGGCTACTTAGCTGTGAGCCAGCCTATCTACAGAGGGGGCCAGAGAGGGCCAGACAGGGCCGGCCTGCCCTCACTAGATACGCTGCATGAGAGCTCGCTGGGAAGGAAGCACAACTACTGTGTCCTTGTAAACTGCACAGACCTCATTATTAACCTCTGACATACACACACACACACATCAATCCTCCTCCACGCTTTTACACACGTACACACTGTCTCACCTCTTCCATACACACACACACACACACACACACACAAACACAAAGCCTCATTCCCTTGTACCACAGACAGACACACACACACACACACAGCACCCCCATCACCACACATCTGATAGAAAGATCCTCAGCTCTTCACGGCTGTCTATCTGTCGTCTGACATTGCAATCCACAGCCTCGGCGGTAACCCCTATCTATAATTGATATCCTCAACCTGGAATGGGCTGCCTCCCTGTTTGAAGGGCTCCGCTCAAAGGTTGAGGATCTTGACAACTTCCTGCCTCTGTTTCCGGGGGGCAGGGTAAGTTTGGCTGGGGGAGGGGGGAAGGAGAAGTGTGTGGGGGGAGGGGGGGCACGTCATACAGTGAGAGAGCTTGTTTAGCTCCCCCCCCCACCCACTCTACACCCCCCTTCCCACAGCACCCACCTCGTAGACACAGCAGGTGTCCCCTCTGACCCTTCATGTGTGTGAACACACACACACTCACATCTGGCCTAGCCTTTCAACAGGCAAGAGAGAGAGAGGGGAGATACAGCGGGAGTGCAGCGATACCATCAACACAGCCTCATCGTCCTCTCTCCTTTAATTCACTCATTCCGTCTCTGAATTGTTTTTCTGTCATTGGATGTTCTGATATTGTATTTCCATTCCTCATGTGCTCATGCAGATGGGGAATGGGGAGGACATGCCAATAAAACTATTTGCCTACAGAATCCCTCCCCCTAATTCAACTGAGCAGTGGAGAAAATGCTCTTATCTCTCCCTCCCACTGCCCCTCACCCCCCAGTAATAGGATAAGTACAGTATTTGGACCACAGTGGATCCCCTCAAACACTGTGTGTGTGTGTGTGTGTGTGTGTGTG
The DNA here is from genome assembly GCF_038355195.1 of Osmerus mordax. NCBI lineage: Eukaryota > Metazoa > Chordata > Actinopteri > Osmeriformes > Osmeridae > Osmerus > Osmerus mordax. The sequence continues at coordinate 12,297,574 of NC_090064.1, forward strand.
TGTGTGTGTGTGTGTGTGTAAGGGGGGGGGGGGTTCATATAGGCAAACAATGGCTGCCCCCTCCCCCAATCATCCAACTTGCCTCATGAAATAATGTGCATTAAAAAATGAAATGAAAAATCTCCCTCAGTTAGCTCAATCAATTATGAAGTGAACGTCTAAATCCGAACTAGTTTCCATCACTTGACATTTGTGGGTTTATCATAATTATTGTCTTTGATTTCAGTTAAGGTGTGTTTTCTATAATTAAGCAGCCGCTTTGAACTGTGAGTGTTGTGAATTCGACTGCTTTTCTCAACTGTTCAAAGTGACAGCTATGCCAATCAATATCCCAGCTTTGTTTTGGTTGTTTCTTTTTTTTTCCTGTGTTCTTTTTTGTTGGCTTGGCCTCATTTTAGCACGAAAGCCCTCACCACCCTCATCGTGTTGCACCTTGTTCAGCAGCCGCCCAGCTGAGCTCCTGATGCATGTTTCCTCCCTCTCAAACAGCCTCACCATGACGCTCGTTGCCGTTTCTTTATCTTCTGCGTTTAAGCGCTTTCGGTGCTGCCGATAAGATAACCATCGGATCTACGCAATTTAGCTCCAGTTATCTGGCCTACCCAGTCAGCAGAAGCAAGGCGGGTGTCGCTTTTTGGCCCACTGTTATAATTTCCTGAATTATTCTGTTCCTTTCACTATTTCTCTTCCTCCTCTCTTTCCTCCATTTCATTTCTCTCCCTCTTTTTCTTTTCCCATTTCACTCTTTTTCTCTCTCTCCCTATTTCTCTCTCTCTTCATACATGATCTGTATGTTGTCTGTTTGTCTCTCACTTTCTCAGTTTGTCCTTCTCCACTAGGTTTCTATTCCTCCTTGAGTAGGTGATTTTGCCTGTGTGTGCATGCGTGTCTGTGTTTGTGTGAGAGAGAGAGTGTTTGTTTGGTTACTGCAACTTCCTCTCCCACCATTGTAGTTGTGTTGTAGATCATCCCTCTAGGTGGCGCTGTGTGCGCCTTTTACTAGTGTGTTAGTGGAGGCTCCCCCCGTAGCTCCTTTGTGTGTGTGTGTCTGTGGGGATATGTGCATATATGTGTGTGTGCTGCTATGTATGTGTGTATGTGTGTGCTGCTATGTATTTCTGTGCGTGCGTGTGTGTGTGTGCGAGCCTCCCCAGTGCTGAGGAGAGATAAACGTGGGCTGCGTCCACAGACGGGCTCTCTCTCGCTGCTGGCACAGCCCTTTAATTGGTAAAATGCAGATTTTTTTTGATCAGGAGAAGGATTAGGCTTCTTATCTGTCTGGAATATCTTACTCCAAGATGAAAAGACTGTGCTGAATTACACATGCCAATTCCAGGCCCCCATCCCCTTCTCCCCCACTCTCTGACTCCCTCTCTCTCTCCCCCCTTTCCTCTCTCTCTCCCTCCCTCCTCCTTTTCCTCCCTCCCTCCCTCGACTCTCTCCTCCTCTTCTTCTCTTCCTCACACAAAGCACTTACAGCGACTGACATCACAAAAGAGCGTATGATTTATTAGGCGGCGTTTGATAAAGCTAAGTGGTGTTGCGGGTCCCGCAGCTTAGTGGAATTGCCTTGTAAACAGGCCCTCTTTTTATGCACGTCTGCATGGGAACACAGCCTCACTGCGTCCCAGAGAGAGCTTGATAAGGGGAACGGGGAGATGAGTCTGGCGAGGGGGAATGGAGTAGAAAATAGCTAAGTAATGATGGGAGTCTGTGTATCTGGCATGTGTTTGTTCTGGGCGTAGAGCACATGAAAGTGTGTCAGAGACTGAGCTTTCAAGTGAGGGGAGATCCATTAAAAACCAATGCTTCTGTTTGGAGCGTAATGACACGGACAAGCTCAGGAAATCACCGCGTCTGTAGAAGTGCTTGTTCCTTTTTGTTTGTGTAACAGTATTTACCTGTATTGACTGTGTGTGTGTGTGAGTGTGTGTGTGTGTGTGTGTGCGTGTGTGTGTAAACGGCGGTCTCCGTGCCGCCCAGCCCCCTGGCCCCTCCCGGTGTGCTCGTGTACACGTCTCCCACCTAAATCCATCTCGGTGGCGTTTTTACAGTTGTTGGCCGATAAGCTGGCAGGCCGAAGATGAATAACCGGCCTCTACGCTGCTATCAGCACCTGTTTGTCGATTTAGCCGCCCAACAGCTCCTGTCCTCTCAGCATGGAGATTATTGATCCAATAAGAATTGCCATTAGATCCCACCATTAGGTCCCGGCCGTCCTCCCTCCTCTCTCTGTCACGCCAGGGGCTCATGCATCACGCCCGCAAACGGCCCCCACCATTTGTACAGCCTCAGTGTGTGAGTGTGTGAGTGTGTGTGTGTGTGGCGTTCCAGGACCTGCTCAGCATTGCTCTCTGCCTGGGGATATCGAACAGCACTCACTGTAGACTGATGGCTCGTCACAGGGATTCCCTCACCTAGAGAGAGGAACACACAGAGGAGAGGAGAGGAGAAGGGTGGAGAGGACAGGAGAGAGGACAGGGGAGGTGGGGAAGAGCGGAGAGGATGTTTCCGTGTTGTGACGGAGGGGAAGAGAGGATCAATCTTCAGGAACTTCATCTCCGCCTGTCTGTGCCCCCATTCTATTTTTTTCTCTCGTCATTTTGAAATTAAACTAGTCAGACGAGAGGAATGGAGGGGCCTGGCTGATACATGAGGTCTGTTCCAGCCAGGCTGGGATGATGGAATGGACCCATTCACTGATTCAGCTGGCTTTTGAGATCAGGGAATTACTCGGGCCAGAGGGGGGTCTGCAGGACCCATGTCTAGGGTTAGGGTTGGTGTCAAAGCTAGGTCAATGTTCAGGGACAAATCTAATGGGCTAAATTCAGAGTTAGGGTTGGGGCCTAAAGCTAAGATGAAGGCAAGGGCCAGGGCCCAAGATAGCCAGGGTTTGGGACTAGGGTTAGGGTTAGGGTGGAGGTCAGGCTTCATATAGTCTGTTGTTGGGTGATTCCCCTGCTGAGATGAGAATGTAGGGCAGGGAGGGCTCTGGTGGGGACTCTGCTGCAGGGTCACTGACTGGCCTCCGTGGGTCAGTGGGGAGGCAGCAGAGACAATGCTGCCTTTTGTCTGTGGGCTGTCACGCCTGAAGGTACACAGCCCAGACACACACCACTAGGTTATTATCGTCCACACACACACACACGCTCATACGTTCACACACATAAGGATGCACACACACACACACACACACAGCAGAAAAGAGAGTAGACAGGCGTGTTGGAGGGTCTGCTACTTCTTTAGTACTGTCCCCACCATAAAGAAGCCACAGTCACTTCAACTGTTGGATGAGGAAATTGAATAAAGGATTAAGATGAGTTTTAGTTCTCTCCCTCTCTCCTCTCTCCTCATTCCTCTCCTATTGTATTCCTTTCCCTCATTCTTTTCACCCTCCTCTTATTAGTGGTGAAGTGTGTTATGAGTGACTCTAATGCTTTACATCCCCCCCAGACATTTAAGACCACTCAAACTCAAGTCTCTATTTTTCCCCATCCCTCTTTGTCTTCTCTTCCCTCCCTCTCCCTCGCTCTCTCCCTATCAATCTCTCCCTCTCTCTTTCTTCCTCTCTTTCTTTCTTTCTCTCTCTCTTTCTCTCTGTCTCTCCCTCTCTCTCCTTTGCTCTCTCTCCTTCGCTCTCTCTCTCTCTCTCTCTCTGTCTCTGTCTCTGTCCTTCGCTCTCTCTCCTTCGCTCTCTCCCTCTCTCTCTCTCTCTTCCCCCCCCCCTCTCTGTCTCTCTCTGTCTCTCTCTCTGTCACTCTCAGTTCGCCCCCTGGGTGTATGTCTCTCCCCTGCTCAGGAATGTAATAATCTGGGTTCCTGAGGGCCAGGATATTGGGTCTGTGTCCCTGGGTTTAGGGGGGCTCTGAGCGAGGCGTTCCGGAGGACACCACACCACACGCTTTGTGAGAGAGCCAGATGTTGTCTTGATCCCTGGGGGATTCTGTGTCTGTGTGCCTTCTCCCCCCCTCCCTCCCTCTCCCTCTCTCTCTCTCTCTCTTTCTCTATCTCTCCCTCTCTCTCTCTTCTCTCTCTCCTCTCTCTCTCTCTCTCTCTCTCTCTCTCTCACTCTCTCTCTTCTTATACTGTACATATTTTTCTTTCTTTCTTTTGTCTTCTCTCTCCTTTTTCTTGCTCTCTTTCTTTCACTGTGTTTACTTTTCTCTCTCCCTTTACCTACCCCATTCCGCAGCCTTGCACCACTTACCCCCTGGACTGGTCAGTGTTTGAGACTGCTGTGGGTGGGGGTCGGGGTGGGCTACGGCATGACAGAGATCAAAAGAGAGGTAGGAGAGAAAGTGAGAGAGGGAAGATTGAATGAGTGAGTGACAGTGAGAGAGTGAATGAGGGACAGAGAGAGGGACAGAATAAATAGAAAGGGAGAGAGAGAGAGAAAGAAAGAGCCAAAGAGAGAGATAGAGAGAGAGCAGAGGAGACTTACAGATAAAATGCTTGGCTGAAGTTGCAAAGCCCTGGCATTTGAGACGCTTTGAGTGAACTTCTGATTCTTCGCCCCTTTCCCTCACCCCCCCCCCCCCCCCTCCCCTCCCCCTACCCCCACCACCCGCCTAAGCCTCAGATTTCCAGTTGCCACGACAGCACAAATGTCAGCCCTTGTCGTGAAAGGCGGCCATTGCCCTGTGTGATGGGAAGTGACAGGGTTTATTTGAAAATCCTGTTCAGATCGGACACTGAGACTCACAAGCCTGCCTCAGCCCTGGTAGAAGGAGAGAGAGAGGGAAATAAAGAACAAATGAAGAAATAAAGGATGGAGACATTGTAAGGAGAGAGAGACAGACAGAGAGAGAGAGAGGAAGAACAAAAAACAAAGAACAACATTGAAATAAACTAATGGAGAGAAATGCAAGAGCTGAAGAAAAAGTGTTTATTCCACATTAGCCAATGTGGAATTCACAGAATTTACACCAGCAAATGTTTATGTCCATTTAACATATTCTACCAATACATTTGTGTCAATCGTCTGGTAATGCACCTATGGCTCATGTATCAACCTCCTATTTGTACCAAATCTGGTCCTGTGCCCCCCTAGTGGTAAACACAGAACACACCACCTGTATCTGTTCAACTTCAGAGTCCTGGATCACTTGCTTCAGTGTATTTATCATCAGCTATGGCAGTCGAACAAATATCAAAACGTTTCCCCAAAAAGTGCTAAAATTCCGTTTTTTGAATTTGCAATCTTTGATTGACACGGTCTTCCTTGTCTTGCGCGTCTCAGCACATCAACAACGACCACATCCACGGAGAGAAGAAGGAGTTTGTGTGTCGCTGGGACGAGTGTTCCAGGGAGCAGAAGCCCTTCAAGGCCCAGTACATGCTGGTGGTCCACATGCGCAGGCACACCGGGGAGAAGCCCCACAAATGCACGGTAAGACCCTCCCCCATCCTGGGTCCTTTACACCATGCTGACACTGGGGGGTGATTTACTGTATTTGACTTTTACCATCTTGAAGATAGTGTTTTATCCCACCATGAGAACTAGCTGTCAGGCAAATCAAACACACCTCTGTTACTTTCATATTTAAAGAGCTTTATACAATTGGTCTGTGATTATCCTTTGATGCATTCTTTGTCATTGGAGATATTTCAGCTAAGTATGTATATGTATGTGTGGTGTCTGTGTGTGTGTGTGTGTGTGTGTGTGTGTGCAGTTTGAGGGATGTGCGAAGGCCTATTCCAGGTTGGAGAATCTGAAGACCCACCTGCGCTCCCACACAGGAGAGAAGCCCTACGTGTGTGAGCATGAGGGATGCAACAAGGCCTTCTCAAACGCCTCAGACCGCGCCAAGCACCAGAACCGGACACACTCCAACGAGGTAAACACCACACACACACGGACATACTGTACAAACTGACTACCACATAAAGATACAAATACACATAACCTTTCTGTAATTTCACACACACACACACACACACATACCTGACTGTCTCTCCTCTGTCCCTATAGAAACCGTACGTGTGTAAGATCCCAGGCTGCACCAAGCGCTACACCGACCCCAGCTCCCTGCGGAAGCACGTTAAGACAGTTCACGGGCCCGAGGCGCACGTCACCAAGAAGCAGCGCGGCGACGCCTACCCACGACCCCCGCCCCGGGAACCAGGGGGCAACGGTCACGGCAGGTCGCCAGGGCAACTGCCCCTGGGCGGTTACGGGGACCAAAGAGAGTACAACCATGCTACCTCGAAACAAGACGAATGTCTGCAGGTCAAATCCATCAAGACTGAGAAGCCCATGGTAAGCCCGTCGCCATGGTTTCGGTTGCCGCGTGACGGGATGGCGGCACAGCCTTCCTGGAAACGCTTGAAGGGCCCACCGTTCACTTTGAGCTAACCCTGTTACTAATATCACATCCAGGATGTGTGTGTGTGTGTGTGCATGCTCGCTAACCCTAACCTCTCTCTCTAACGAAGCCATCTTTTCTTCTACCCAACGCTTCGTGCACTAACTGATCCCTGTCTCTGTCTGCGCTGGGACAGTGGGTGATAAGGTGAGCGGCCCTTCTCTCTCTCTGTCTCTCTCTCTCTCTCTCTCTCTCTCTCTCTCTCTCTCTGTCTCTCTCTCTCTCTGTCTCTCTGTCTCTCTCTCTCTCTCTCTCTCTCTGTCTCTCTCTGTCTGTCAAGCCCGCCGTGTCTCACCCATCCCAGATGAGATGTGCAGCCTGTCCACATCTCATCTGCTCCACTCACACGAGATGACCGTTTTGCTCATCGGCCATTCGTTCGCCAATGCTTCACTTTGTTTTCCCGCCCCTCACCTTTGAACTGTCTCTCTTTAGTTTTTTAACTGTTATTTCGGAGGCGCCAAAAGAGGGTTCCATGCCTGTGGGCAGAGAGGCGTGCCTCTTACGGCAGCAGGGCATCAGTGTGTTTTGATAACGCGCCCAGCCCTGCCCAGGGCTCCAGAGCACAGCCCTGCCCAGGGCTCCAGAGCCCAGCCCTGCCCAGGGCTCCAGAGCACAGCCCTGCCCAGGGCTCCAGAGCCCAGCCCTGCCCAGGGCTCCAGAGCACAGCCCTGCCCAGGGCTCCAGAGCCCAGCCCTGCCCAGGGCTCCATGAGACAGAGGAGCCAAGCTCATTCTTGTGGAGCTGAGAGACAGTGGGCCCTTTCACAACACGATGAACTCCCCTCGCATTTCACCTCCATGCCAAGAAACAGATTCCTTCACTGATCTTCCCTTCATTAGAACTGAATAAACAACCCAATTAGGCCCTAAACAGTCTGAAGAGAAGCCCTTGTCAACCCTCATTCCTCCTTTTGTAAATGACTTTTGGTGTCGATTCCTCCTCTGTGGTGTTTGTGATGGCGTCTGGACTGGACCATTGTGATGGCGTCTGGACTGAACCATTTGAGAGAAAGGGGGAGATGTTACTCAAAATTATGTAAAACCTTCAACAGCTTACACTCATTTCATGTTTTTGCTATGCATTTGTTTCACAACTTTCCTAAGAGAACAGTTGAGTCCCCTGCCCTTGGTTCTAGAGGTTCAATGTTCCTGTTGTCTCCTTTATGGAAGCATGCCTCACCTGGTGTCCTTGTGTCATTACCCTGAAAACCATGCACACCCTAAGACTGATGTCAACTGGTAACGCGTTGAATCATATTCATGACTTCTCCTTTTTCCCCATCTTCTTCCTACCATTACTCATCTCTTTTCCTCTCATATTCTCCTCTCCCCCCCTTGCCACCCCTCCACTCTTCTCTCCCTCTCCCCCCTCTTCCACCACCCTCCCTCCGTCCTCCAGACGTCTCAGCCAAGCCCTGGCGGTCAGTCTTCATGCAGCAGTGACCAGTCCCCCCTCAGCGCCTATCTCAGCCGTGGAGTCCAGCTTGCGGTGAGCGCGGGACGCTCACCGGGGGAGGGGCTGGACGAGGACGAGGAGGCGGACGAGGAGGGGGAGGAGGAGGAGTGCGACGGAGGGGGCATGAGCGCCCCCATAATGGACTCCACGGTGTCCACGGCGACGGCAGCCCTGCAGGCTCGGCGTGGCGTGGGGCGACCTCTGAGATGGATGGAGCACCTGAAGATGGAGAGGTTGAAGCAGGTTAATGGAGCTCTGCCCAGGCTAGGGACCCTGTCCCCCACACTGCCCCCTAGAGGCTCCATGCTGCCTGCCATCCTCACCAAGGGTAACTACAGCTTCCTTTAAACCCTCAGAGCAAACACAACAGACACAAATGTTGTGCTTCTTAAGCAGCTGGTCTAATGTCTGCGATGTAACGAGGGGTTGATAGGCATTCTCTGCAACAGTATAGGGAGGATCAGGTTGTGTGAAAGTGACTGTAAATATCTCCGAACGGACTGATCACTGGGAATGTGTGCTTGCTGGCCGCCGTGAATCGTTAGAGCGTAACTAATGCTCCAGATTGTCTGTTCCGCAGGGATATGTGTATCAACTCCGTATCGTATCACTGCGTACATCACATCAGTGATTAGAGCATGTAATGACGTTACATGGCCCGACTGAGCCAGTTGTGTTTGCGAGGAGGTAGCATCTGTCGGAGGCCTCTCTCCTCACATCCACTGGTCTCATAATCTGGCTCTTCCTCTCCTCTTTCTCTCTCCCTCCCCTCTCTTCGTTCTCCCACCCTCCCCTTTCTATTTCGCCCCGCGACTCTGCCCTCCTTTATTTCCTTCCCTCTCACTCTTTATCTCTCTCCATCTCTTTCTCTCTCTCCCTCCCTTCCTCTCTTCTCTCCATCCATCCCTCCCTCAATCTCTCTCTCTCTCTGTCTGTCTCTTTCTCTCTCTCCAGGCTCTTGTCTAGGCCGACCAGGTGTTGGGGGACTACCCGCTCCTCCTCCTCCTCCTCCTCTCCTTCGCCCGGAGCTGAGCAACACAGAGCTGACGGTGCTGAGCATGCTGGGAAGGGACCGGCGCGACAGCAGCGGCAGCGCCACCAGCTCCGCCTACCTGAGCAGCAGCCGGCGCTCGTCGGGCATCTCGCCGTGCTTCTCTAGCCGGCGCTCCAGCCAGGCATCCCAGAGCGAGACAGCCGCCGGCCACCACCGCCGCCTCCACAACCTCAGCTCCACCGACTCCTACGACCCCATCTCCACCGACGCCTCGCGGCGCTCCAGCGAGGCCAGCCAGTGTGGCGGGGGAGGAGGAGGAGGCGGCGGGGGAGGGGGAGGCGGCGTCTACCTGGGCGCGGGGTGGGCAGGGTTCGGCGGGGTCGGAGGAGGCGGGTCCAGGGGGTGTCTCAACCTCACCCCTGCCCAGCACTACCACCTGAAGGCCAGGTACGCAGCCGCCACGGGGGGGCCCCCGCCCACGCCGCTGCCCAACATGGAGAGGATGAACCCCAAGACCCGCATGGCCACGATGGAGGAGGGGCCGGATGGGGGCAGCCAGACGCTGCCCCCGCTGGTCAGACCGCGCCGCTGCAGCGACAACAGCTCCAACGGGTACGGGGGCGGACACGCCGCTTATCGGCGAAGGGCGGTCTTCTACCCGGGCGAGGGCCCGGGAAACGGCGAGCGCAGGGCCAGCGACCCGGTGAGGACGCACGCCCCGGACATGTCAGGCGTGCCCCAGGTGCAGCGCTTCAACAGCCTCAACAGCATCCACCCTCTGCCCCACCCGCCGGCGTCTCTGGCCCCCGCCGAGCTCCGCAGCTTCAGCCTCCAGAACTACACGCGCTCCGAGGGGAACCTGCAGAGGGGCCTGCAGCACTCTCCCTGCCCCCCCAGCATCATGGAGCACTCCGCCCTGGAAGCCCTGGCCATGGAGGGGGACGGGCTGCTGGGGGATGAGGACATGCTGCCTGACGACCTGGTGCAGTACCTCCACTCCCAGGGCCAGGGGGGCCCCTACGGCCAGCCCGAGGACCTCTCCTCTGGGCACTTCTATGGGGACGTGGTCCTCCTGCCTGGGGGGGAGATGGAGCAGCTCCAGGGGATGAACCTGAGCTTCCCCAGCCTCCAGCAGCACCAGCAGGTCGGGGAGAGAGAGAGAGCCAACAAGGAGGGCATGCCCATCCAGTGGAATGAGGTGAGCTCTGGGAGTGCAGAGAGGTCCCCTCACAAGCAGGTCCAGACCCAGGCTCAGACCCAGGCCCAGAGCCAGAGGTGTGCTAGGTGGGTCAGCTCAGAGCAGCAAGGCCCGGCAAGCTCTCCATTCGGGAGGTTTGGGAACATGATGGTTCAGCAGACGAATCAGTTCCCCAGGGACTTCCAGAACCACTGCACCCAGGGAAGCCAGCTCCAGCCCCAGCTCCAGCCTCAACTCCAGCTCCAGGCCCAAACCCAGGCCCAAACCCAAACCCAGGCTTCATGTCGAGTCAATGGAGGAGTTAAGATTGAGTCCTCACTCAGCTCCTGCATGGAGCTGAGAGGAAGCGTCTCCAACTCCACTCACACCTTCGGCCGGCCCGACTTCTCCCACATCATGGAGGGGCCCCTCCCCCAGGGCTACGGACAGCAGGCCGTCTCCGCCCCCGCCCAGAACCACTCGCACTTCCAGCAGAACCACAGCACCTCCAGGCAGATCGGAGACAACCTTCTCCTGAGCAGGGCCTCCATGGAGAGCTTGCCCCAGGCCCCCGTCCTCCACCACCTCCCCCAGGCTCCAGCACCCCCACGCCAGCCAGCCAGCAGCAGCTACAGGCACCCTACCAGGCCCCAGCACTACCTGGCTCCCCACAGCCAGGTCCACAACCAGGCCAGCCCAGGCCTCGGCCAGCCAGGGCAGAGGAATGGGGGGCCTTCCTGCTCCCTGGCCCACCAGGTGTCTGGCTTGAAGCTGGAGGCCCCAGACCAGGGGTACCTGGACCAGCCGGGCTATAGTGACCCAGCTCTCTGCTTTGACCCTGTGGAGAATAAGAACTCCTCTTCCTCCTCGTCCTTAAACTCCTCCTCCTCCTCCTCCTCCGCTCTGGAGGAGCAGTGTCTGCTGGAGACCATGGCGGAATCTGTGGGGTGTCTGGGTTCTGAGGGCCCTGCTGCCCTCCTGTCCCCTGGGGCAGACCAGGTGACCAGTACAGTGGACAGCTCCGTTCCCGAGGCCCTGGAGGAGGTGGTGGGCCTGGACTTTGGCTCCATGTTGGAGGAGGCCTACGACCAGGGCAGTCTGGTGTCTGGGCCGATGAGCCCCTCCATATTCCAGGGCTTGTCCAGGACCTCATCCCGACTCACCACCCCCAGAGCCTCCGCCTCCTACCACAGCACCATGCCCACACCCAGCCTCAGCAACATGGCCCTTGGAGACATGAGCTCCCTCCTCACCTCCCTTGCAGAAGAAAGCAAGTTTCTGGCTATTATGCAGTAGCTGGTCTCGCTCCCTCTCTATCTCTCCCTCTGTCTCTCTTTCTCTCTCTCAGAAGATAAAACCTTACAGAAAAAGAAAGGATAAAAAAAGAGGAATGAGATGGTCAAACTTTTGAGAAAGCAACAAATTATGAAGAAGTTTATGATGTTTGTTCCCAATACAGATTTGTTGCCAAACAGATTTATTTTGTAAAAGTGTAATCCCTTTCCTCGGACCTGGGATGTGTCAAAAATATGTATAGATAAATATATATATATTCCTTTTCTGGAATGAAGGCTATTTTTGGAAGCCCTTCAGTTTGTACGACTAGAAGTACATGGGGCCAGAGATCCCTACTCACCTGTCCCAAAAAGTATTCTGAGTATCGTAGCTGTTTTCTCACTGTACACTGTCGGTATAAATGCATGTTGTATTCAAGGTGGAGCATACACACTGTCTTTATAAACACTAGCAAGGGGCTAAGTACCTAGCCTATCAGGCACTCCACTGTTACTAGGTCAGAATGGGCTCCTCTATTGACTTTAAAAGACCCTGATGGTATCTTTATATAAACATTGTTTTTTAAAAACGAAATTTACACCTTTACTATTGTTGTTTTGTTCGTATGTTACTTTTGCGAATACGTAAATCTTAATGTTTCAGTGCTTCTACCAAGTCTTACAAAGTGGTGTGTTTTCTGTCAGAGTATTCCAATATGGTATTGAGTCCAACATTACGAGGACCACGCTTCAGTCTTCACAAACGCCATGATATGTAGTAATTTAGTCGATATGACTTACAGTGCATCATCTGTTAAGGTACTGTACTCACAAATGTATATAACAATGTGTTTTTTTAATATTTCCTTTGTGAAAATCGGATTGTTGGTGTTGGGTTGCAAAGTGTTGTCTCTGTGAAAATTGACTTTTGTGAGAGCGTTGGGAAGTGATTATCATACAGTTAATGTGTTTTTTGTGTTTTTATGATATAGCAGATAATCCAGCACATGATTCATAAGAGAAAAAGGGTCCTACTTTGGTGCTTTACGTTATGCTAAAGATTTCCAATTCATGTTTTTTTGTCTTATGAAGCCCTTTAAAATGACTAGGATGAAATATTCACCTCATCAAGGTGTTCGTGTTAATTTTTGTTTGTTTGTATCTGGACTTTATAGGAAATAATCCATATCTTATTCTCTACATGAGTTTAATACAGTTTGTGTGTCCTGCCACCAAGTATTGCAGTAAAGTCCACAGTGTTAGTATTGCCTTGCAATCCCAAATGAGAGCGCACAGTATACAATATTCAGTATGTATTGAATAGTTTACCTAGTCTGCAGTGGCTAAGCAATGAGGTACAGATTGTATTTTGTTTTGGTACTTTTGTCATTTTGTAGCTGTGCATCCATGTTTTCTTTGAGAGAGGTGAGACTCATTCCCTCGTGAAAGACCCGAGGGGATAGCCATGAGGTATGTGCCTTATATTTGCCTGTCAAAAAAAAAAACAAAAAAAAAAAGATCACTGCCAATCTTCCATTCTTAATTATGAACAAAATAAACATGTTAAAATGTATTGTGAGAACTGTATAATTCACATTTATATAAGAAATGTCTGAATATCTCAAAAGTTGATGTGTGAAATGCATAAGCTTTTATCTTTTTTTTTTTTTTTTTTTACCTTCCTCGTCATTTTTCTTTTTTAAACATGTAAATACTGTACTCATTTCTGTAGGTTTAGCTGAGATATGAGGGGAGACCTCGGGCCAATTAAGAAGACTTTGAGTGCAGGGATTGCCAGGGCCTGGTTGAGGGTCCAGACAAACCACACTCTCTGTGTGTGGGGGAGCAGTGCCTAGCACTGCTACTCTGGCAGAACAATCTCTCTGCTCTTTTATAACTGACCACAAATGTTTGTATGGTTTTAATAAAAAAAAGGAAATTATATATTTTCGTCTCCTGTCTTTCTGCTATTTTTGATAAGAAATAATGCGAAAATGGCATTGGTCTGGATTTTTGTTATAGAAGTCACACAAAATCTCACATCTAAGGATAAAGAGAAAGAATAGTGTCATTGACTGGTAACGTGATTACTTACTTCTGCATGAGACTTAAATGTCAGCATAGTTTGCAACCATTCACTTTGAGTTGATCTGACCCAGGGAAGTCCTGGCCAGGTTCTCTTAAATCAAGTTTGTTTCTGAATAGTAAAGAAGTTTACCAGACATTTGATTAATGTGGTATGAACCGTGGGGTTATTTCTTCCTACACGCAGTTATCGTGCACCACACCACCGGGCAAACTCCAAATAACCTGGCTTGATGATAATGGAATTATAGAGAATCAAATAATGGGCTTGTGCTGCCCCCTACAGGCAATTAATAAAAACTGCATGTCAATTTGCCTCAGGAGCTGGATAATGGCAATAGGATACATATGTATAGACACTGCCCAAATGCTCAAGGATGCATCCTCCATTTCCCTTTATTTAGGCTATCTGTAATATCTCTCTGCATAGCTGAAAATGCTGATCCTGGCATTTGAAATCTTTAGCATTCTCTAAAGACGGGAGGATGTGGACAGACGTATTTGTGGAATAAATAAGAGCCCATCTTCCTCTCATATGTTTGCCTTTTAATGGCTTACATCTGTACATGTCTGTGCCTGCTGGCAGGAGATAGCTTCATTCTGGTTCTGAAGAGTCTATGGCATACATACAAGATCAAAGCTGAGAGACCATCATTAGTTTTTCTCAGGGGCCCTCTCAGTGACTTCACCATCCCCATGTCACGATGGCCCAAGTATTCACACATTCTTTAAACTGACAACCAATACACTCTTCATTTAACTCCTCAGACGGCCTTTTACATCCTTAGGACTTTTCCCCTCCGGACATTGTAGAAGGCAAGACATTTTCTAAGCGCTGACATTTTCTAAGTGCCAACAGCGAACATAACTGCAATCATACACAGGGAATGGAGCTCTGGAGGATTTCACAGAGGAGTTTTAAATCGCTACGAGTGGATGCAGTAGATGAGCCTTTTACCTTTGAAGCTCTGAGGCAGTGGTAGATAGTCTCACATGGTTTCTTTTCAAAGAAGCTCTCTCCTTCACCCTGAAGAACCCTCCCCACCTCTCTGCCTCACCCCCACCTCTCCCTACCTTCTACCATCAGGCTTGGGGTGGAGCGGGCTCGTCTGGGTCTCTCCAGGCTGAGGTTCAGAGGTGGAGGAGAGGCCTGTCAGGCTGTCACTCAGCTGCCTCACGTCTTCCTCTGACTACTGGCAGGGCCATGGAGCCTCTAACACCAACTTCTCTAAGAGGGGAAAGCACCTTAAAGATGTCTGGAATCAAGATGAATAAATATGACATTTTCCTCTGTACATAAATATAAAACCTATTTTGGATATATCACTGTGGATTTGAATCCAACTAGAAAGGCCCTCAGTTGACAGGCCCTCTTTGACCTTAGGACATGGAAAGCTATTGTCTCTTAAGGTGAATGCAAATATGGTCAGGACACATCTGTTAAAAAAATCTCAAGTGACAAAAGAGAACAACATTCACAGCCTGGTATAGAATATGAAATATTTTATTACTAAAAGTGGTGATACACGGTAGGTGCTTATTCATAAGCTTTGTTTCACAATTCTATTCTTTAATGAAATCACAAGATTTTTTTTTCTGTCACTGAATGAAAAAAAAAAAACTAACAATCAAACACAAGAACTGATGATAACAATGAGATATATACAACATGAGCGGAGAGGAGGAGGACAGAGAGGGCTCAACTGGGGGCGTGGCTTCAAGAGGCTAACGTCATTCTGTGTTTAACAGACAGGGCTCATGCAGGAGGCACTTATATCTGAGAGCCTATTGAGCCAGGGGCCAAGCCAGGGGGCCAGGCCAGGGGGCCAGGCCAGGGGGCCAGGCCAGGGAAGGAAGGAGGGAGAGAAGCTGTGTGAAACCACGGAGCTGTTTAGTCAAAGAAAACAAACCACCTTTGTCTTGACAGTCCTGTGGTTTGGGGAGAGTCCAGTACAAGAGGTGATGCTATTCCTTCAGTACTAGCCAGGAGAGGAAGAGGATGAGGGGGGGGTCCTGTGAGATGGTAGTGGCACCATCACGTGGGACGACATCTAATCACACAGAGTTTTTACACTGGGCTGCACCGGAGAGCACTAAGGTCCAGCACATTCAGAAGCATGCATCGCCCCACAGCGAGCTAGTTGATCTTTAAAAAGTCAAAATAAAGAAGATTAACATGTGCCATCATCATTGGATTTTTATCATCTATTTGAAAGCAAGTACAACACAAAACTAAACTGACTGACAAGAGATTCTTTAACAATTCAATAGACATATTTACAGGAATTATATGCTTTTTTTTTCCAGTCAGTCACTTCAATGCCAGTTAAATATAAAAAAAAGTTGATAACTGCATCGCCGGGCGAAGAAGGGAAGTTTACAATGATGATCCACAAGATGTATTTTTTGTTTGTTATTTTATCACTCATGAATGCCTAGTTATTCAATGACCTATTTACAATAAAAACAATATATTGTATCCATCAAAATCAGGGTGGAGGAAACAAAAATAAATCCTAAACATTCTCACGGGGAATCTGGGCCTGTCTCAATGCAGTGTTCCTGGCTGGTGTAGTCTAGTACAGTGCTGTACAGCCTGGGCCCTGTCAGGATTGTCCACATATGCAACCTTCACTCCGCCACATCCTCCTTTCCTTCCTTCCTCCTTTACTTTCTCAAAATCCTTCAAATATCTAAATCAGACATGACAGGATGGATTACAGCTGTGAGGACCAATCATGTTCTCACTGATATCTTCAAGGAGCGGAGGAAGGAGGGAAGGAAGGCCTTTGGAAGGATGCACGTTAGATAATCGAAACTCGGCCTCGGGTCTGAGTGATGTTGGTCAGGCGTTCTCCTTGGTAAAGGGGTAGGGGGGGGGGGGGGGGGGGAGTCTGGTCTGGCGAGACCCAGCCGGGGGCTGGTGTGACCCTCAGCCAAGCGTGGGCCCTCAGATCTTCTCCTGGATGAAGGGGTGCTGCAGGGCCTGGTTGATGCTGATGCGCTTGGCTGGGTCCAGCATCAGGGTGCTGTCCAGCAGGTCCTTCAGCTGCATCACCTTCTTCCTCTGCTCCTCTGGCAGGCGCTGACCCCCCACCATGTCTGACAGCAGGTCCTTGGTGGGGTTGATGGTGCTCATCACGGTCACCTTCTCCTGGAGGGGGGGGACACCAGAGAGGACAGGTGGAGAGAGTAGGGAGAGAGACCGATGGCAATAGAAAGGATAGAAGAGGTGAAAGAGAGTTTCAGTGTGACTTCTTGCTTCTTCACAAGCAAGATATTAATTCAGTAATGTTACCCATCAGACCTAACAATTAAAAACACAAACACTGTTCACTCAGTTAAAATAATAAAAGACTGGGGTCAAAGCGAGAGTGACTCAGAGAGTGATTCAGAGAGTGAGTGAGTGAGTGAAGAAGGAGCTACCGACCCTTTCAGTCACTTTGTCGACTTCGATGTACAGGAAGTTTAGGTTCTGATCAAAGTGCTGGTCTTTGAACAGACCTTTCCGGATCATCTGAGGACACACAGAGAAACGGTTGCATCATCTACATGAGTCCGGACAGCCCTCCTCCAGCCACGAGACAGGACACCCCCCCCCCCCACAGGATCACATGGCCAGACAGACTGCCTGTTCCAGAGGCTGAAGAGCCCCAGCCTGAGGCTGGACGGGGGGGCAGAGGAGTTGGGAGGCTGTCTGTACCTTGTTGGGCATCTTGCCCTTGAGGTCCATGGCCAGCTTGATCATGTGGTTGTTGGAGGAGCCGGGGAAGAGGATCTTGCCGGTGTAGAGCTCGTACAGCGTGCAGCCCACGGACCACATGTCGATGCCGTAGTCGTACGGCTTCCCTATGACTGAGACACACACACACACAAAGTGTCAGACCATGATACCAATGGACAAGGTCATTTCTTAGCTCCCCCTCACCACCTGGTGGCAGGAGTCAGAACTGTCTTCAAACCCTTAAGCAATCCTAGCAGTTTTCAACAGTGCATGGAAAGAGAGAGAGAGAGGAACTTGTCCCAGTGACAGACATGGTCACATGTTCCATCAACACAGGAAGTGGACGTTGTCCAGGGCTGCTTACTGATTTCCGGCGCCCTGTAGAACCTGCTGACCAGGTAGGGCGTGATGTCGTTGTCCGCCACGTGGGAGGCGGAGCCAAAGTCACACAGCTTCAGGATGGTCTTGGACTCGTTCACCTGGGAGGAACAGAGGAGGAGCAGTTAGGACACAGTGGGGTGGCCCCTGAGAGGGGGGAGGGGGGTGGTGCGTGGGTGCTGCGTACCAGGATGTTGTCAGGCTTGATGTCGGCGTGGAGGATGTTGCAGCGTTTGAGCAGCTTCAGAGCCAGGAAGAGCTGTTGGATGTAGGAACGCACCGCCTTGATGTGGATACCCACATCTTTACCATACTTCTTCAAGACCTCCCTCAGGTTCATACTGGGGAAGGACAGAAGGAAGGAAGGTATATTATAGCATTTTGTTATTAAGAGTGTTAGCATTGTGTTATTGAGAGTTAGTTGTAGAAATGGAAACTGTATCTATGTCTGTATAAAAGTTTCAGGTTCAGACTGTAAGGAGCACCCTGATAGGCCAGTACCTGAGGGGTTCAGACAGTAAGGAGCACCCTGATAGGCCAGTACCTGAGGGGTTCAGACAGTAAGGAGCAGCCTGATAGGCCAATACCTGAGGGGTTCAAACACCAAGCAGAGATGCTGCTTGTGGTAGAAGTGTCTGAAGAGACGCAGGCAGTGGAACTTGTCATCTGGATCTGCATCATTCAGCTTCTTGAGGAACTCCAGCTCCTTCAGTCCGGTCTTTTGCCTGGAGGAGTCAAACACAACCACCACCACCTGTCAAACCAGCCCTGAACATTATAGAATAACACACACAGAGATGCCCCTATGGCCTATTTAAGTCAATTCCACACTCCTAGAGTCCAGAGAATGGTGAACGAGAAGGAATTGTTGAAGGACAAAAAGACTCAAGAGGTGTTTCTCTAGTTTAAATAGCTAAAAATAAAATAAAAAGATGGCATTTCCAAACTGACATGAGCTCGTTGTTGCGGATGATCTTGACCGCCACCTCCTGGCCAGCGCGGGCGGTGTCTCGGGCCCGGATCACGTTGCTGAACACTCCTTGGCCCGTGTAGCCGTACACGTCGTAGCGCTTGTCCAGGGTCTCCCCGATGTTCACCCCTGGGGGAGGAATGCCAGGCTCAAGGTCAGTCTGCTGCGTGTGTGCTCGTGATGGGGGCTCGGCTGACAGAACAGTTGCCTCTTTACTTTGGTGTGTGCGTGTGTGTGTACATGAGCGTCAGGGTGACATACGGTAGTAGCCCTCCGCGTCGGTCCAGTTGTCCCTGAGGTTGGGGTTCTCCTTGAAGTCCTTCCCTACGCCTGCAGCCCTCATTCTGGCACTCTGGAGGTACACAGCAACAAGGTCAGATAGACACAACTAGGCCGGTACAGAAAGGTTTTAAACAGGTTTACGCATGCAGCTTTCTAATAAATGTTTTTATTTGATCTTGTTACTTATTTTTGTATAAGTACGCTAAATTTGTTAAGCTTTGTTAAGCTTCTTTTGTTAAGGTTAAATTGTTAATTGTTAAGCTTCTTTTTTTTTTTTTTTTTTTTTTTACTATTATCCAACTATGATGGATTTGGCATTTGAATATGGAATAGTTATTAACATGTAGGTTCCTCCATGACTTACATCAAAGTCTGCAGCGAACATGTCGTCTGACTCGGTGAACATGTCCGGGGCCGAGGGCTTCTTTGGGTTAGCTCCTTGTGAACACACGAGGGACAGGAAGGTTAGCAAGAGCAGGAACCATTTTGTTGTCTCTTGCAGAAACAGGAAATTTGGAGCGTTTTGTTGAGTCACATACTGTGCAGAGATCAAAACATGCTTCAGCTGTGCTGATACCAGGTTCTTGGCATAGAACCAGCGACTGAATAGACACACGACAAGAGAGAGACACAATCAACAACGCCACCCTGGGGGATTCAAACACCCTGCATTTCCTGTTTGTGTCAAGTCACTTTAGCACTGTCAGCTAGCTCCCAGGCCCAGAAAAGTGACAATGGTGAGAGGTAGAGAGAGGTAGAGAGAGGTAGAGAGAGAGAGAGAGAGAGAGGTAGAGAGAGAGAGAGAGAGAGAGTGAGAGAGGGAAAGAGAGAGAGAGGGAAAGAGAGAGAGGGAGAGAGAGGGAAAGAGAGATGGAAAAGCAGAGAGACAGAGAGTGAGAGAGAGCGAGATGGAGAAGTAGAGAGAGAGAGGCGAGAGAGAGACAGAGAGAGAGAGTGAGAGATGGAAAAGTAGAGCAAGAGAGAGCGAGAGATATGGAGATGGAAAAGTAGAGGGAGAGAGAGAGAGAAAGAGAGACAGAGAGAAGTAGAGAGAGAGAGATGGAGAGAGAGAGAGAGAGGGAGATGCAGATGGAAAAGTAAAGAGGGAGAGAGAGAGATGGAGAAGTAGAGAGAGAGAGAAGTAGAGAGAGAAGTAGAGAGAGAAGTAGAGAGAGAGAAGCTGACTACTATAAATCAACAGCCAACACAGACTCCACTTACATGAGACCTTAAAACGAAGGCCAAGTTGATGTGGGTGAAATTCTTAGCTAAACCTTATGCTGCTGCTCTCCAGAGCTTTAATACTGAAAATGAACAGCTTGGAAAGCAAAGTATCTCCCTCAAGAACAATGTAGAAGGTGTGTAGGATCAAATCAAATCAAATTTATTTGTATAGCCCTTTTTACACGCAAGCATGTCACAGAGGGCTTCACATACGCCCATAGAACTGCCCCTCAACCAACCTAAACCCTCAAGGAAGAAGCTAGGAGAGGGGCCCCTCACCGTCCTTCTCCTGGGCGATGAGGTTGTGCTTGGCTTTGATGTTGTCCTCGAACGTGTCGAGGTTCTCGCGCTCGTACTCCTTGACGTCGGCCGCCACGCGCTCCAGGATGTCGTCGGGCGAGGGCGAGCGGCTGCGCGTGCTGCTCTGCGGGCTGCTGGGCTCCGACGCCATGTTGCTGTCCTCGTTACCCGCCCGGTATTTCTGAACGGGGGGAGAGAGAGAGGACGAGAGAGGCAGGTGGGAAGAGGGGAGAGAGGAGGAAGGATTAGGAGACAAGACGGGGGGATGGTGCATGACAGCATGCATGTGAGAGGAACGTGTGCACGAGCGTGTGCACGAGCGTGTGCACGAGCATGTGCACGAGCGTGTGCACGAGCGTGGACCAGGAGAACCAACCTGGACGATGGCCAGCCTCTGCTGACGCCGCTGTTCAATTAGGGCCTCCTCATCCACCTCCTCACCGTCAAAGTCCTCCAGTCTGCATACACACACACACACACACACACACACACACTCAACTCAGACAAATGGCGTCTCCAGGAGAGATCTTTGATCGAACATGACAGGAAGTCTACAGTTAACAACCTCTCTATCCACACCGCAGTCACCCACCCAGTCCTCTCAGATCAGTGATATCTGCACCGACTGCTCTAAGGGAGCACAAGGACATGTATTTAATGCATCATTTCCTGTCACAGGAAGTAGTTCCCTTTCCACTCACACTTCCTCCCCAGAGGACTCCTTGTCGGCCTTCATGCCCTCTGACAGGCTTCCCTTGAACTTGTCCTCGTCCCGGCTACGCCTCCTCCTCCGGCCCCGGTCCCGGGACATGGAGCGCCGGTACTGCCGGATCCGCCCGTAGCGGTCCCTCTCCCCAGACCTGCCGAGGACACGAGCCACAGGTAAGACCGTGTCCACACCAGTCTGAGCTACCAGGTGGATCACGGCCAGCACCACAGACACATTGCAAGGTTCAATCCAGTCCATGTTAGTTTGTTGCCGCCCACAGTGTAATCATATGAGTTCACAAGAGTGAGCAGAGAATGCTGAGTGTTCTGGAACGGAGCGCTGAGGCACCATGGGAAGTTCCTCTCACCTGTGTCTCAGTGGGGACCGGCTGAAACGTCGACGTGGTGAGAGGCGAGCGGGTCGCCGGGGAGACTGAGACCGTCGCCTCAGGGGGGAGCGGCTGACTCTGCGGCGAGGGGCGGCCCTGGGGCTGGTCTCCCTTGAGCGGTCTCTCCCTGGTCCTAGGTCTGGCCTGGGGCGCTTCCTGGAGAGGGAGGCAGAGGGTGGGGGAGAGCAGAGAAAAGAGTGAGGTGAGAGAGAAGTAGAGATACAAACAGGCTGAGCAAGACATTCTGCAACATTCTTCTAAAATGTCCAATATGCAGACTGTGCTTCAGAGTAATCAATCTTAATTACTGTTAGTTAGGATGGGCATTGATATGAACCAAGTACTCACTCAAGTAGGCCCGAATGATTCCAAAAACCATAACTCAGTTGCCAAAACAACATATACAACACAAAGTTGTGAACCTTCTATCGGTTTACAAAGGGATGTTATGTGGCAAGGCCAACATGTATTTCTTACATTTACATTTACATTTAGTCATTTAGCAGACGCTCTTATCCAGAGCGACTTACAGTAAGTACAGGGACATTCCCCCGAGGCAGGTAGGGTGAAGTGCCTTGCCCAAGGACACAACGTCAGTTGGCATGACCGGGAATCGAACTGGCGACCTTCGGATTACTAGCCCGACTCCCTCACCGCTCAGCCACCTGACTCCCTCTTGTGGAGCCAGGAACGTTTTTCCACTCCAGTTTCCCCCCAGTCTTACCTCAGTGGTGAGTCCTGTCTGTCAACCTCCCTGCGACGGCCTTCTGGCGAGCGGCTACGCCCTCTCCTCGCCGGAGACCTTGCCCTGGAGGGAGGGGAGTGGCTCGGCTTGGATGCCTTTTCAGAGACCGAGGTGGAGGCCTGATGGGAGGAGTCTCGGGTGCGAGGGGAGGGGCTGCGCCTCCTTGGGGGACTTTGTCCTACAGCTCGCCGGTGTGGGGAGCGGTTCTCCTTCCCTGAGGACGCGTCCTTGGACGGGGACTTGGTGGGCCTCTTGTCCCTCTCCGCCTCCGCCCGGGCCGGACGCTCCCTCCCTCCGGGGGATCTGGACCTGCGGCCGCCACTGCGCTCCACGTTTGGTCTCTCGTCCGGCTGCGGCGAGGAGCGTTTGTCTGGGCGACTGCCTCTCTGCTCAGCTCTCCTGCTGGGGGGTGAAGGTGACTTCCTGGACCTCTCCTTGGACCTGTCCGTGCTCCGCGAACGCTTCCGG
Organism: Osmerus mordax; assembly: GCF_038355195.1. Lineage (NCBI taxonomy): Eukaryota > Metazoa > Chordata > Actinopteri > Osmeriformes > Osmeridae > Osmerus > Osmerus mordax. The sequence continues at coordinate 12,320,115 of NC_090064.1, forward strand.
TCTCTGGAACCTCCACGCCCACCACCACGCTCCTTTGGATCTTTGCCGCTTTTGGCCGTCTTGTCAGTTTTGGCCTCCTTGCCTGCCCTGTCCCTGGACCTGCTCCTCTTGGAGGTGGATTTGCTGGCCTCAGTGGAGTCCCGCCGGCCTTTGCCGCTCTTCACACCCCTGGGGGAGATGGGCTTCCCTGCGGCGGCTCTCTGGCGCTGCTCCCCGTTCCTGACCCGGCCGTCCCCGTCCTCCTCCGACCCGGAGTTGTAGCCCTGCAGGATCAGGCCCATGCCCGACTGCACCTTGCCCTCCATCAGCTGGCTGTCCAGCTCAGCTTTGATCATGGCCCTCTGCTTCTCCAGGTCCTCCAGCAGAGCCCTGTCGTCCAGGCTGGGATTGCCCGAGGAAGGAGAGGACTCAGTTTTTCTGTGGCTGGAGGCGCCCGGGACCCCGGCGCCGGAAGGAGAGGAGCCCTCCTTACGCCTGTGTTTCTTGTGTTTGTGACGGTGCTTGCGCTTGCGCTCCTTGTCCTCCTCGGACGCGTGCTTGTGTTTTTTGTGCTTGCTTCGATGCTTATGTTTCTTCCTCTTGTGTTTGCCGCCACCGCCGCTGCTGTGATGCTTGGACCCTTCTTCAGCCTTCTCCCCGTTAGTCTCTGCTTTCTCCTCTCCAGCCTCTCCAGCCACTCCAGCCTCTGCAGCCTCTTCATCCTCCTCCTCCTCCTCCTCGGACATGTCACCGCTGTCCTCCTCGTTGCCACTCTTTTCATATCCCTCCAGTTCCTGTTTCCTGGAAGAAGAAAAAAAAGTCCTTGATGTGTTACTCTCGAGTCTTGGTCAAGAACTAAGCAAATGATGTATCGTCGTCAAAAGTCATATTCCTTTCTGTCCAGATTTGTTCATTTGGCTGCACGGTCAACCGGAATAAGGCGGCAGACGAGACAAGTTGGGGTTCAATGCGACATGTATGTTCCTAGCGAAAAGGCAAATTCTACAAAACTTGGGGAACTTGGTAGTGCAACTGACGTTGTTAGCCTACATCTATCGCTTTCCGAACTTGATCGCGAACTCGTGAATGTAACAATTATGTAGTGCTATAGCTTCTAACTAGCTAGCATTGTATCAGGCCGGCTAACGTTAGCAGCTAGCTAACAAACACAAAGCTAGCTAGCTATCTAGCATCGCAAGTTAAGTCGAGGCTATTTAGCCAGAAAGCTAAAAACACTTGACCTGTGGTGAGTGTAGGGTAATTATATGCTTTACCTTATGGTATGGCAAAACACTACTCACTAGGCACACAAATAGCTGGTGGGATAGAAACCTAGCTAGCTGGAACACGCTGTTCTTGAGATGGAAACCAAGCAAAGCATACGTAACTAAGCTGGCTAATACGGTGAGATGTTAGCTAGCTAGCTAGCCAGTTAGCTAATGTCCTATTAGCCAAAGTTAAATACAACGGTGACTTAATTGCGACGATTACACGTCTTATTGGGAATGGAAAACCATGTAACTAATACTTTGCTTAAGTGTATAATCTTCCAAAATGCCTTACACGTGTTCGTTTCCATTATTCATTCTTCTAGACGCGATTTCCATCTCTACGTCGGCCATTTTCCTCAACTGGAGGCCACTTCCTCGATATTTTTCTTTGTACGCTTGCAACACTAAATCTGTGGCTAAACTGCCGCCTACCGTACTGGCGTGGGAATATGCTCTCTGGCAAAATAATGTTCGTTTTCTTTCATTTTGAGCACCAGGGGGTGGTAGGCTATTGCATTGGTTTAAAAAAAATGACAGCACGGACTGCAGTTAAGGAAGTCTCAATGAGCTACCTGGAGTTGCACATAATGCTGTATAAACTTCTGGATATTCTCAGAGAGTTAGTCAGAGAAGAAACCCAAGAGCAGGGAATTATCAAGCGCCCTTGTTACCTGTCACAGTCACTTTGGGAAGTCCCTCTCAGTCCTGGTCTGTAAAATCTAATAATAGGCCCATCTGTGGGTTTGGAGTGATAAGAACAGAGTGATGATGAAGCAGAAATCTATTCCTTTACTTGCACAAACTGTGTGGCACAGCCTTGTATGTGGCACAGACTGTATTGCCTTGTGTGTGGCACAGCCTGTATTGCCTTGTGTGTGGCACAGCCTGTATTGCCTTGTGTGTGGCACAGCCTGTATTGCCTCGTGTGTGGCACAGCCTGTATTGCCTTGTGTGTGGCACAGCCTGTATTGCCTTGCACTGCTGCCTCCTTGCAAGAAGATCTTGGGTTTGATTCCCACTTGGGGCCCCCTCTGGCTTTCTGTGTGGAGTTTGTGCATGTTTTCCATGTGCTCTCACAGGTTTCCTCTGCAAAGAACCCAGTATAAAAACATTCAGAACAAAAACGCTCTCCTTCCTATGTTCCTGGCCAGGATATGGGCGACAGGGATCGACATTAAGGCTTGTCCAATTGTACAGGAGAAGTGAATTCATAAAAAAATAAAAAAAACTTTTTTAAACCCTTAGAAACATTTTGTTCAAAACATTTTGAAATGTACTCTCTTGGACTTGGCCCATGGGCCTTGCTGATGTGGCTGCCCACTGTTCCTACAGCTGCCCTGGGAGGAGGGACAGTGGGATGGGAGAAATGCAGAGGTCAGGTTCTCCAGTCGACACCTGGCACATGTGTGTGATCTACTAATTGTGTGAAATTATTAAAAGGATTCTTCTTCTTCAAACGAGTTTGACTCATTTTTGAGTCAAATGTTTTTAACTTCGTTTTTTACTGAAGGCCTAAAGTATCATCCAAGAAGCTAGCTCAGAACTGGCCCAGTTTCCCTGGTGTCTCCTTAAAGCCTTGTCAGAGGGTTTCTCTTTTCTGCGGTGAGGAGGTCGTAACTTACCCGCCCGTACGTGGCTGTAGCATTCCTCTGAGCGTCATGTCTCTGATTTACACAGCATATTGGTGTGTTTGTGAGTGTGTGTGGGGAAGGGTCTCGACGGAGAGGGAAGCGTCAGCCATGCAGACATTAGATATTCTATTAGTAGAGGCCCTGTCCCACAGCATCCAGTAAATCACAGACCGTGGCTATGTACCTGCCTGTGTATGCTGTGAGCTGCATGCTGGACCCTGACTCAGCTCTCTCTCTTTTGCTTCCTTATCTTTCTTTCTCTGATTGAATTTTTCCTGAAGCACAAAAGCGTGTTAAAAAGATGGTACCTTAAAACTCCATCTATTCCCTTTTTTAAACGTTCAACCTTTCAAGAGACAATTGCTGACTTTGAACGACTAAGTGCCACTTTGAAAGATTTTCAATGTTGTTTGGAGTGGGCCTTTAGAGGTGGTGTGTCATTATAGATGAGATAGATGCGGCTGCTGTCAGACCTCCCCCAATAAGACGGGCCCTCACTCTCTGAGCTTCAGCCGAGACACAATAAGGACAAGGCCATAAAACATGGACTCCAGCAGATGCTTCTTGATAGCCACCGCAGTCCATTATGAAGTCCGTTAAAAACACTCAGGCCCTGGCTGGGAGTGGCGTCTCCCAGACCCCTCTGCTCCTCCTGGCCATTGTTTGTGTTGGTGGACGCATCCAGAGTTATGGCTGCAGATGACTTGTTCCTGGAGCGGAGTCTGGGAAGGAGATGGCCCCAGGCCTCTACGCCTGTCTCCATCCACACAGAAGGTCTTTGACCCCTGACAGATGCTGCGCGCCTTCAGCCTCCATCCTTTTGTTTTTGCCCTCCTTGCGCTTCGTTTGTTTTGTTGTTGTTGCCTATTCTCTCCTTTCTTGTCGAGTTTTATGAGCCTCTGCTGTTTGGTTTTCTGCGAGAGGATTTGCAAGGGTAAGGGGACGTGGTTTTGGTAGCACGCCCCCCAGGCATATGGCCTTGTCAGGTGCTGGGATTTATGTTTGTGCTGGCTCTGGGAAGCAAGATCAGATTCATGTGCCATCTCAATGTGCTGTGGAGCGTGTGAGGGCACACTGAAGGAGAAGAGGATGTATCTGGACCACGAGCTTGTTCTTGTGTCTTGTAGTGCAAATACTGTAATGCAGAATTTCCATGTGTAGGAGACCAGTATATCCAATCTCTCTGCACAGTTTCACCATGCAGACACACACACACACACACACACAGCTGTTTGAATTACAACATGCTCACAGGAACTGTCGGGCCTGATACAAAGTGAAATACAGTTTTATTAAAGGGAGGAAGAGCAGCAAATCCCTGTCACATTTAACATTTTACCCTTTTCACTGACACATCCTTATCCTCAACGATTCATATCCACCGGTCTGACTCAGAGCTCACTCGAAAAGGACTGTAAAACTTAAATCAGATGAAAAATAAGGGAAAATCAATAGAGCCTCAGACTGACCAACAGACTAACCGACAGACAGACGGACGGATGGAGGAACAGACAGGTTTCTCTGCTCCTGGGTGTGGGATTAGAGAACAGGAGCTGCAGACGTCTTTAATTCCCTCTCATTTTAACAGCATGATGGATGCTTCTGGAGTTTATAGGTGTCGTAAACAAGACCTAAACTGTGCTGAAGCCCCATCCTGCTGACTGCAGGTGACAGCTGACAGACCCACAGACCTATCCACAGCAGTCTGGTCACAATGCCAGTCCATGGGAAATGCCACAACAGATCTGACTCACATTACACTTGCAAAATGGAAGTCCAGTGTTCTGTGTTGCAGTATACGGTAGATACGGCCTTATGTTTTGCTCAGACTACGCCTATAGTGTGACCTCAGAGAACAGGCATGTGACTAGCAGAACTCTGCGGCCCTGCCGGAGGCTCAGATGTTGTTATCCAGGGCTTTGGCTCCTGATCAGAAAAGCAGGAACCCCCCCTCCCCCCCCCCCCCCCCCCTTCTCAGTGGCAAAGAACCCAACCTCCAAGTCTCTCACACCAAGACTCAACTGACACAGGTCCACTCGCTCACATACTTTACCCAGTAGGGGTTTGGCATTGCCTCTGTTGTAATGAGAATCAAATGTGCTCAAACATTTGATGCGGTCGATGATTGGCGGAGCGTGCTTTTTTTCATGCAATGTTCTCTATTTCCTTATCAAAAGAATAAGCCCAAAATGAGGTAGTGAGAGACAGAATTTGCTGACACAGTCTGTGTGTCTCAACCACAGAGCCAAGCTCCAAACTGAGTGATCCTAATTACAGGGTTGGAGGTGTGTGTATGTGTGTTTGTCGGTGGGTGTCTGAGGACAGGACTGCAGTTTGTGAACATCTAATACAGTGTATGGTTCACTGAACCATATTTTTTTATGGAAGGGATAATTCATCCATGAAGCACTAAAAGATCTCAGTTCCTAAACAAAACAATTCAAATGAAGCATAGAACAAAGTTTGACATTCAGAAGAACAGAGAACCCCTCTGGTTATTGAGGCTTCTGTTTTACAGTAACTCAATCAGTTTTGAATTCCAGTAAAACCAATGAATATCTCTCCAGACTAGGAGAAAAGAGAAAGGAGACACCATATGCTTGAGAGGCCTCTTTAGTTAGTTTGAAAGATAAAGTATTTTGCATGGCAGATTTTATGTCACATTTTGTTCACCTGAGTGGACACATTTCCTGGTTCCCGGATACTTCTGTGATGTTGGAAAGACCCTCAGAGGTGCAGTTGAGCAAAATCAGATGGAAGATGTGAGTTGGTGAAAGCAGACATATTTTACATCCCACATCTGTGCTGTTCATGAAATTCAAGGGGTGCACATTACAGGGGGATTGCTTTCTTCAATCTCATTGGTCTCATCTCTTTTCCTGTGAAATTGCGTCTGGGCTGCTTCTACATTCTAAGTCATACATTTTCACTCACACTGACATATTCTGTTATCTACCCCCCTCCCCTCCTCCTTTCTCGCTCTTATTCTCTACATCCATAACTGTAAAACATGTTTTTTTATTATTTTATTTTTTACAACTTGTGCATACACAATTATCCAGCAATTTCCTGCGTAGCCGGCTGTAAAGAGGAGCCTTCCCATTCCTGGGGATCTCAGTGGTCATTAATTACAGCTGAGTCCTCATGATGCCAGCTGGTTATATGTTTCCTGTAAAGCTCCTTGACTGGGCGTCCTATAGACCTTAAAGCACTCAGTGGAACATTAACGTGCAGTAATGGCTAATGAAGCAGTGGAGGCGATAACTCCAGTGCTCTCTCTTTCTCCCATCACAGAAACAGTATAACTATGAAAAACCGACAAAGAGCCTTAAAATACGCAACCGAATTAAGTGTTGGGACAAGGCCAGAGAAAGTGTAATCCCAGCTTCAAGATGGACAGTCTAGTCTCTCTAGAGGCAGTTGCATTCTTTGCATAGCATCCACTGTGTTGACAAGAAGTGAGGAAAAGGAAGAGGAAGAAGGGAGGGGAGGAGGGGGAGGAGGACTTCAACTTCTGCGAGACGGAGAAGCAACGGGATATTTCTCTCCGGAGCAACCAACTCTGGATTATGTTTCCTGAGAGCTGGAGAGCACAGAGGATCAGACCAGACTGTGCATTCCACTGGCTTCACCACGTCGGATCGTTAGCCTGCTGATGGCATCGTAATCCAAAATGTCTGTGGGCTCTTCTTAAGGTATGAGAAGGTAATACACTTTTTCTTAAAGGTCTTAGGGAGTAAGTTGTTATGTCATTGTACTGACCAGTTAACTGGTATTAATCAGAACGAATTATAGGGAATGCTGACAGATTCCAGCACCGTTATTTTCTTCTTCGGGGTTGACAGTGCCACGTTAGAGATTGAGTCTGCGATGGGCTGTACAAACACTGACGTCCTCATACCGATACATTATTGCCAAATAGGCAATTCGGAGTTAGGTGCCAAAGTTTCAGAAGTGCGTAGCGTCACATTATGTGGACACAAGTATTTTAGCGCTCAACAGTTAATCGTAGCCTTTTTGTCATCTTGAATTGGCATGTCCTGCTTAACTGTCTCATATCATCCACGCGCCTCTTTCCCAGAGCTCTGTCCCAGAATGTTGGACTGACGGCGGCAGAATGGCATCAGCTGTATTCGAAGGAACTTCTCTGGTCAACATGTTTGTAAAAGATTGCTGGGTTAACGGTATCCGGAGGCTAATCATAAGTCAAAGAGGAGAAGAGGAGGAATTCTTCGAGATCAGAACCGAATGGTCGGACAGAAACATTTTATACTTGCACAGGAGTTATTCGGATTTTGGGAGGTTATTTAAAAGATTGGTCGAATCATTTCCTGAGGACAGAAGAGATCTCTCCAAGTCTCCACTTATAGAAGGTTGGTTCAGTGTTTATAGTAATTATGTAGAATGGGTACGATAAAACACATAATACATGGAAGTGCATTAACGTAGTGCGACTTCCAATTGCTCCTGATTTAGGAACATTCCACAGCATTCAACAATTGCATTTGTTATGTTCTTTTGATCTTAATATGAACATATTTTCAAATGTGTTCATATATATATTTTTAAGAACACATAGATGGTAAGTCAAGTTTTGATCTATACAACATTTTATCAGACTTTCTGAAATCCAGATATATGCATACAGGTGTCTTAATCATTCACTGAGGTCCACTGGCATATTCTCCTGGTACTTTCACACAGTTATCTACACTTTAATCTTCATGTTTTACCCTGCCTTGCTTAAAGTTATTCAGGGTCCTAACAAACACCTCTTTACTATAATTTGTTCTATGATGTTTAGACTGCTATCAGAAAACCCCTGCAACATATGAGCAGTTGTTTGCTTTTTGGTCTTACATATCAATCTTACATTTCACAGAAGTTCACAGGTCAAAGTACATTGAACTTGCATTGAACTCACTATCCTGCTGGATACTGGAAAACAAACTGCGGCTCTTAAGACTCAGTCGATGTCTGAATCAGTCCAGTAAGTTCGCATTCTGTGCCACAAAGCAGCAGCTGGTCCTTCACTGTTGGACAGGGTCATGCCATGCAGACATATTTCACTGGCCCCTGGGGTCTGGGCACTGGCCTCAGTCGCAGTGGTGCCCTGCTGTTGGCAGGACTCCCAGAGACTGTAACATCTACGATCACCCTGGACAGTGTCTCTGGCACCTCTCTGTGTCTGCCCACTGAGCCTAGGACTGTTTTGGAAGCTTTTTTTTTGCCAACAGGGAGGCCGTGCTTCCTTCCCATTCTCTGAAATAGCCATCATGTACCATGTTTACGAGAGCTAGTAATAGTCACACAGCCTCCACCATGTGCAGTTCATGATGCGAAAGTATGCCAGACTTAATGACTCGTTTTGGACTTCTTTCTCTCTGTGGTGTGTTCCTCAGAATACATAGACTTGTAGGGCACTGTAATACTGAAAAACCAATTACTGAGACTTCATTTTAGTATTGGTGTTGGATGTATTTGATGGCTAGCAGATTAATCAATTTTCCACTTAAATGGCCCCTTCTTCCAATTGTCACTCAGATGAGAAGTCACACCGAAGCAGAGGTAGCTAGCTCTGGTGTGTTCTAACCCTTCTGGTTTTCTAGGGCCCTGCTGGTGTTGTGCTGTTGCTGGGATGTACCTAGGCAACCGGAGCGGTGTTCGGACGTTCCAGGCTGATGTCATAGTGTGAGAGAGGGTGATAGAGGGTGGTACACTAGGCTAGGAAGGAGAGGAGAGTGGCCTCCTATATTTACTCCTGTGGTTTGTCTGTGTTCATAACAGCTGACCTCACATATGACTCTCAGCTGGTCACCAACAAGGAACATATAAAGGAAGGGAGTGTGGCAAATGTCTTTGTTTCTACCAGTAACTTGCTTCACTGGAAGTCAGAGAGGAACCATAGTTATTTCGAAGTACTGTCATTAACCACAGGTCCAAATAGTCAGCTCTGAGGGTTCCACTTAGGCTTCAAGACCGGAATTACACCATGAGAGAGCAGTAACCAGAGCTGTGTTTAAACTCTCAATAAGAACAAGGCTTTTTCTAACTGTAAAGCAAACTTCAGGTACAATAATTGAAACGAAAAATAAGGGGAAACAAAATAGTTTTAGGCCTTCCATAATGTTTTCATTGAATGTTGAACAAATTCAAGAACTATCCTTCCACATTAAACTTTCTTTCCCACAGTTACCTCCAAGCACATTCTTCACAGTACACACAACACCTGGGGTCAGGTTTGAGGAGAGGACAAATTGACCAATTAGGGGCCCTCCAAATAATGACCTCATACAGAGACATAGCACATAGCTTTCTGGGCATCATGGCAACTCACTCCGACCAACCAGCCTCCAGGAAGTACAGACAGGATATGTACTCTTCCACAGGAAGAGTATGGAAATTCTAGGAGGGAAAACACAGCTGATGTGAGTCTCTCTTCTTACAGGTTCAGCTTTAAATCCTAAATATAGACAGTATGGTTAGAAAAGAAGTCACAGCATGGTATTAGGTTGTGTTTTGGTGTGTTTGAAAATCTTGTTTTGGCATTCCAGAATTAGCGTTAGCGATGTGTATACAGGTCAAACAACAGGTGGTCTTAGGACAGTTCATTGTTTTCCTTTTCATTTGTTATGTTTCACCCCCTTCTGTAGAATTATTCAAAATGTATTTTCTCATAGACACTTTTCTTATTATTTCTAAAACTGAGGCATCTCGCATCCTCCAGTTCATGATAAAACACCATAATAACACTCTCTGTGCTATGTGACAAAACTGTTGAATCATGAATCATGATGAATTTGGAGAATGGAAGTCTATTTCTCCCAGGAGGAACGGATTCTGGGGCAGCATGATCAGAAGGCTTGGTGGGGGAAGTGGGAGAGTGGGGTTAGTCCTCGGGGGTCTGACTGGTGATAATATGGCCCAGTGTCTCATCACCCACCACTGGGGGGCATGATGTCATCACTGTGGGACATTATTAACGAATGAGGTCATTACATCAGCTGTGCCGAGTGCCGCCTGTTGCAAAGTGCCTCTGACCCCTTACGCGGCTCTGCGGTCGCTGTGTGCGTAGTAGGAGCTGATCAGGCACTAAGAGCTAGTTACTATGACGCACAAAACTTGTCATCAACATGACAAAGACATTACAGAAGCTTCTGTCAACACTCCATTTTCCGCTGTGGTTCCAATGTTTGTTGACCGGTCATTCTCACCCTCCTGATGTCCTAGTCATCATGACCCACAGCATATTTTGGGGTGGATTAGTTTGGGAGATTTCTGATTGGTGACAATCCCTGTGTTTGTCATTTGGGCCTCTGTCTTGTGTTGATGATTGGTTGCAGTGACTGACTCCCATTATGAGGCTATAGGTCACACAAACTGTATCTGCTAATATTCGTTTCAGAAAAAATGTTTGCTGTACTGAAACTGTATTTTATGTATTGCAACCAAATATTTCCTTCTAAGTTAGTTTTTTGTTTTTTTAATCATTGTGTAAAACAACTGTTGTTATAATTTATGCCAACATTCTTATTGGTTGCTGAATACCTAATAGTAAAACAATTGAATCTATTTTTACATCTTGTGACTGCAGGGTTAAAATCACAGGCAGTATTGTGAGTAAAAAGGTTATTTCATGAAATCACCAGACACCTTTTCACTAGCATTTGTAGCAACCTTTTACCAGGGTCTGGCTCTAGTTCATGGCTGTCCAGCCTTTGTGCACTTATGCCCTAGGAATAGATCTGTCGTGTGTAGAGACAAAGGTCAGAGTGACTGCTCTTTGTCATGGTCGATGCACAAATAGGGTTTACCTGGGGCTCGCCCAGTAGGGAGGTAGTTTTGTTTTTTGAAAACAAGACTCTTGACAAGAAGCTTACGCTTCGTCAATCAGGACCTATCGAGTTTTCTATTTCAATAACCTCAATCAATTTTGTGAAGCTATATATAAGAATTCCCCCAGTTTAACAAGGTGTTGTGGTGTTTGTGTTGTTTCATTAATTTCAGGGTTGCTGAAGATTAAAGAGGCGAACGACATTGAGGTGAAACTCAATGAGGTGGAGAGGCTGTTGAAGAATGCCATTAACCTGCCCTGGAAGGTACAGTCATGGCTCACTGAGCTCTCCGCTCACCCACTGAACACTTATGAAAGCTATATATGCCAATACATCCAAATATGCCCATGCTTTAAGCCATGACAACTGCTCTATAGCATGTTTGTATGCTTTAACAAGGGTTCATAGTGACACATTATAAAACCGGCATTCATTAATGTCAATGTTCCAGTATGCCAGGTCAGAGGTCATGTTGACATTCTTTGAGAGGTCACCGCTGGACCAGGTCCTGAGGAATGACAACGTTCACAGGATCCAGCCATGCTTTCAGAGCCCCATCAAGATATCAGGTAGAGAGCCACCCTGGTACATTGCTTAGGGGGATTGAATGGGCTGATATCTTTTACAAATTGCAAGAGATGCTCCTAATCTCCACCATGAACTTCATGCATGCCTTGGTAGTTTGAAGTGCCATACTGTAGGTCGCAATGCATTTCAAAGCCACATTCTGTGTTCTGTCTTGCAGAGATCATGCGGTCTAATGGCTTCTGCCTGGCCAACACGGAGACCATCGTGTTTGATGACGGTCTCCCTCAGGACAAAGAGAGACCCTCCTCTACCGACTCTGCAGAACAACAGTAAGAGAACAACCTTTTTAGTTTGAATGTCTTAACTCCTTCCTGTTCAACATCATGTTTTAAGAGGGACAGGAAGTTCCACCTCATCCTCAATAATTCATCCTTACTTGTAAATTGTAAGTGGTTGTGTGTGCCCTTTAGCATAGATGTCTGTGTATGTGTGTGTAAATTCTTTGAATGCGAGGAGGACCCCCTCCTCAGGAAGTGTACTCTGTACCTCTCCCTTCCTTGGGTGTGTGTGTAGGAAGTTAAGGGGGGGAGGACATTTAAGGCACATAATTCTCCACCTAAACACAAAACAAAATATCTCAAACTTATTTTCCATTACACGGGATTACACATAGTAACTTGGTAGTACACAATGCAACATCAAAAGGCCAGACCCATGAAGTACAATTTTACAAGCTGATTTGAGAAAATAGAAGTGTTAGCACATGTGTCTGTGCATTACAGACTCCTAATCCCATGAACTGGAAGACACAACAGACAATACAGTATGCAGTTCGATCATATGTAGTCTATTGTAGTTGTCTTCAGTTCAGTGAGTATTTTGGTCTGACTTTGCTGTCCCAGGTATGAGGACGGCACAGACTTCCTCCCCTTGGAGCCAGACATCGATGCAGACGAAGACACAGAGGCCTATGTCACCAACCTATCTTACTACCATCTGGTGCCCTTTGAGACAGACATCCTGGAGTGAGGCCTCCCTGTGGGAGCCCGGGTGGTCTGGGGAGGGGTGCTGGCTCCTGGCTGCGTGGAGGTCAGAGAGGAGCTCACGCTACCACCGTGTGTCACCCAGCTTGACGAACGCTTGTCCAGGTGCTTGAGGACCTTGCTCACTGCTTAACGGCAGTTATGTACTCTGCCATCTGCAGTTGGCACGATGCATGTATTAAACATGGCTGCTTGGTCTGAGGTCAGGCAGCAGGCCTGGTGAAGCTCAGCAGCTGTAAGGCCAGGCGTGGTGGAATTACTGGAGACTGTTAAAGGGATATTATGTACGTTTGTAAGTTTTGGTCAAATGTTCTAAACGTGAACTTTTGTGATGACACCAGAGTGCCTCGTCGTGACAGTAGATGAATGAGACGGTTTGTTTACTTCTCTGTGAAATGCTGGGTTATGTCCTTTCCCCCTATCACCTTGATTAAGTGTATTTGAAAAGCAAAGGTCACAAGATCATGAGATGCATATTTTCTACAGGATGAGAACTTTGGTCTACCCTTATTGTGATTTAATGGGAAATTCAGACCTCCTTTTTCTTTGATTGGATGAAACTTCATACTCCCTAATTGTAATTGGATGGTAAATGTATTTGATATCTCAAATGGAAAATTAGTTTTTGATGCATTGTCAGGACAACGGATCAGGCTATGGAAACATTTTATATTCAAAAAGTAAAATTTACAAAAATGTGTAACTGGTTGAATCATCTCAGCATTGAACATCTCTGAGGACCTCTACAGGAAGGTGGAGTAATGGAGGTCAAGCCTGGCCCTCTCTGACCCCTGGTGATGTAACAGCTCATGTGAGCTGACCAGGCCACTCCAGACAGCTGACTACAGTGTGGGAGTCGTCAGCCCTGCCTCTCCGCAGTAGCAAACAAGTACTCTCTTTATCGAAAGAAAACAAATGGAGAAGGCAGGATGAACACAGGGAAATTGTTAAAACCTGAAAGTAACATTCAAGTGTTTTGTCTTGGTGCAGTAACATAGAAACATTCAGTCATGCAACTTCAGCTAAGAACAGCCCCCAGGCGTTATCTATGGCATCATCAAGAATCCATCTTTTGAATCAGTGGGACATGGCATGTGTTATCTCTCTCTCTCTCTCTCTCTCTCTCTCTCTCTCTCTCTCTCTCTCTCTCTCTCTCTCTCTCTCTCTCTCTCTCTCTCTCTCTCTCTCTCTCTCTGTGTCTCTCTGTCTCTCTCTTTTGTCTCTCTCTCCCTTGCTCTCCATATTCACAAGTCTAACAAAAGTAAATAAGCAATGAATTGAACATGTGTGTAGTCAGAAGGATGTCCAGCTGACTGCACTGTTCTCTGGGCAGTGTTGGCTGCCGTGTTGTGTTTGCAGGAGTGACTAGTGAATCTATTATGTGAATCACTGTAGCAGTAGCCTTTAGTCCTCAGGCTGGAACAGAGCAGTCTTCCTCTTCACTGTTCTGCAGCCACAGGAGTCAACCCCCTCCTGAATAGCCGAACCCTGAAACACACCAAGACTTGGCACAAGGGAATCCACCAAGACTTGCCTTTCGTTCAAGTCTATTTAGCAACACAGTCATGCCCACTCTTCAACCCGTGAGAAAGTACAGCTCTTTCTCAGCATTTGAAACTATTCCTCTCCTTTGTGTCTGACATGTTCCCTGTTCTCTGTTCTAAGGCCGTAGGCCAGTAGTAGGCACATGCTATAGAGGAGATGCTTTTGGAGACATTATGGTAATATTGAAAAAATGGCATGATCAGTCACTGCTGCCTCTATGAAACCCAACATAAATAACTGTACTCGTCTTAGTTAGCCTCATTCTAAATATGGACTGGATAGACATTCCGGAACTTATGGACTCATGAAGGACCCTGTGCTTGTCAACATGGTACTCAGCCAAATCTGTGGCCTACCCAATCAAATACCAATCACAGGAAAGTAGTAGTTTGTGTGACCACAATGTCTAACATGGGTGTGATAATTTGAAAGAGGGTGTGTTTTTTACAATGTGAGTATAATTTAATATGAAGTTAAAGAGGTTATTTATTTTTCTAGTCACAATGCTTGACACTGGCTGTTGTGTACTAAGCTAATTGCTGCTCTGCTTAGAAACTACTTGTTGATATGCTTACGGCCAGATGGGAACTGAATCCTGGTCAGAAAACATAATATGTATTATTTCTGGACCTGAAAAATATACGCTCAGTGTTATCAAATGTCATGCCTATTTAGAATCTTCTACATTTTGCTGGTCATTGGCTGTATGTAACAACTCTATTAAATGTGTTATTTCTTATGAAACATAATGTTTGTGACAGTGTGATGAATGTGACTTTCACAATTCATAAACATGGGATCACACGTTGTCCTACCTACTTGAAGTGCGCAAACTAAACCTAAGCTGTGGTCAAGAACGCCATCTTGTGGGTAAGGGAGTGAAACACCCTAGTGTTAGCGGTTATGGTTTGAATCGGTAATTTAATTTTTACGCAAGCGTAAACAAATAAAAAAAACACCCCCTCACACACACACATACACACACACACAGCATGACAAATGTGCACTAGAGGAAACACATTTGTACGAACATCTAAGTAAGTAACATATTTATAGAAAATAAAGCCAAAATAAGTTGCATTGTAGCTAGTTGAAGTAGATTTGTCAGTCGAACACATTACTGTACATTGTTCTAATTTAAATACTAAACAACGTTTTTCTACTTTGTAAAGCGATGCTTCCGATTCAGTGCGCCCTGAACTCTGCGCATGCCTAGACAGACAGGATTTACTGTTGTATTTCCTGCTTGGGTTTTCCTTTCGGAGCAATGGCAGAAGTGAAAGCCTTCCTAATTTGTGCAGGTAAATACATTTTTCATTACTTTGCTTTGTATCTTTAGATGTATTTCGTTGCTACAGCATACTTGAATCTCTCTTATTATAGGACTTCGTGGGCAATGTTGGCGGACGTTACAGAGCTTAAGCTACACATTGCTAGCTGATGCCTCATGATTTTGGAGGGTCTTAGGCAGCATCTTTTTTCAAATGCAGATACATTTAAAAGAAAATCCGTGTAACGATGTACATATTAACTGTTGCTCGTTTCTCTTTAGTTCCTGTTGTGGTCTTTCTAAGTTCATCGGTGCTTGCAGTTGTCGAAGATCTAGATGACACGTAAGTGATGCTCTCCTTTTTGAGAGTGTCATTTTCCTTCACTCATCAGTCATCACTATCCGGTTGTCAATGGAGACATTAAGCTAGCGAACAACAAAGTGTAATGTTATTGTGTAGGCTGTGAACATCTTTTCACGATGGCATATAATGGATTGTTTTGATAACTTCATTATTACTATGCAATTTTTGTAAAGCATGCTGCTACTTAAGTGATGTCTCGTTCAACCTGTATTTTGTTCTCCTTCCATAGATTTAAGGACACGAGAGTGGACGATGTCTGGCTGGTGGATGTGAGTCTTGTGTACTGTGTCTAAGACACACTTTCTGTCTCTCACACTCATAGGCACACACACACACACACACACACACACACACACACACACATACTGAATGACAGGGCTTTCTGGTTTTATTCAGAGTTGCTGTACTCCCTGTTCACAACAATGCCAGTGTCATCCTATGCGAAAGTGGTTTGTGATTAAGGAGTGAGGGGGCCCTTCTCTCTGTGTGTGTGTGTGTGTGAGTAATTCTGTCCACTCACTGTGAGTTTTAGTGAATGAGAAGTCATGCATGCGTGGCGGGCGAGGCCAGGGGGCTTATACCAGTGAGGATGTCTGGGCCTGAGCAAATCCAGCTGGCATCCACTGCTGCTTCCGCCCCAGGTCTGGGAGGGGGACGGGGGCAGGTCTGGGGCTGAAAAAGAGGCTGAATTTTGGGTCTACATGGGGGACAGTCTGCCAGATATAACTCTTGCATTTCGACAACTGGCCATGCACTCCCAAAACGACAACGTGTTTCTGTCCATGTCCATAGACAGTAATTTAATCTGCAAACTGACATGTGGTTTTCTCACGCAGTTCTATGCACCATGGTGTGGATACTGTAAAAAGCTGGAGCCTGTTTGGTATGAGATTGGCGCGGAGCTGAAGAGCTCAGGATCTCCAGTCCGAGTGGGGAAGATGGATGCCACTGCATACTCAGGTGTGTAGCAGATGTTCAAATGTTCTGGCCCTTTACATGTTTCCCACGGTCATGGAAAACCTAGAAAAGTTGGGGAATTAAACAATTTCAACATGTGAATGCGTGAATTGGTCAGGCGTGTGTGCACCCTGACTTTAAAGATGGCTTGTCCCAAGATCATCTCTACTTCTGTGAAAACCCAACTAAAACCAACTAGTATGGGAGCCAAATGAAGTTATTTGATGTATTAGTGATAAAATAACTTCATTTGGCTCAAAAACCTTCCATCGACTAATAATTAGTCGATGGAAGGTTTTTGTTGTCAGTTTACAACATCCATCTTAATAGCAAAAGCCATTCTGTGCAGTTGCGAGGTTTCCCTCTTGACCTATCCCTGTTAGAAGCCTTGTCTTGTTTCACCTGGCTTTACAGAAGTCTGTCTCCCCTGGAACCAACCTTGCCAACACATGAGTTAGTATTACACATGCTCAGTGGGTCCTCTGCTCTGCTGACCCCAAGCCTCTTACTTGGCCTAATCATGTGAAGGCAGATTAAAGTTCGAGAGCCATATTAGCTGACTGTCACTGACTTCACACTCAGATTAAGATTATAAGAGACTGTTTAAAACCGATAAGCATGTGACAACAGGTTTCAGAGAAGAGGGATTACTGGTTGCATCCAGGATAATTAACCCAGGATTATGGAGACCTGTGCCCTCTTACAACAGGGAAGTGTTAAATACAAGTTGCACCTTGTTTTAATTCAATGTAGTTTTTGTCATGGGTGCAGAAGTTGTGGTCTGTATTTTTTAAACTTTTTAATTGTTTAATAGTTTTTTTTTGTGTGTTTTTAAATACAGGTATCGCATCTGAGTTTGGAGTACGAGGATACCCCACAATTAAACTGTAAGAGCTCTGGTTGTGCTTCATATATCCCAACAAATTTCCAAAACAATCGTACTATTATTTTCTATTGACATTTATTTCTGTGCAAAATGAAATGCACTTCTTACATATTGTAAAATGTTGTCTTAGTGACTTAGTGTTTTACACAATATTGAACTTAATTAATGATTCCAGTAATGAACAGAGAGCCTCCTTACTCCCCAGGAGCCAGCCATCGAGGGAGCTGGCTTTAGACGAGCTTCCTGTAGGAGCAGGTCCTTAGGGAACCAGGTGTTGTTGTCACTGTCCCGGTGTGAAACACATCAGCTTATTACAAACTAATGATATTCACAGCATTGAGAGACCCGAATATAAGCTCTCACATCCTCACGGATATCTACAACTTTATACCCCGTAAACAGTGATTTCTCTTCCTTAAGACATGATATGGCGCTGGTACAGACGAGGTAAACAGACCTAATGGGGCTACCCTCGCTGTTTCTATAAGTCAAAACAATCCTAATACCTAGAGGTTTCTGTGGAGAGTCCCCTAATGTTTTGTATTCTGTTGCGCTGCGCTCCTTCTACAAGCTGCCCCGACTCACAGCGGGTTGCATCACATTAGAGGAGATAGTGATGTAACTTCCTCTGTTGGGCCTGTCGCAGACATCCTGGGAGATAGAGAGAGAGAGACAGATTGAGAGGCTCGCCCCCAACCAAGTTCATTAGAATAGATCTCTGTAGCCTCGTTGGGGAGTACTGTTGCCTTAGCAAACATGCCTGCATGGGTCCTGGTGGCATAGGGGTCTAATGTTGGCTGAGTCTGTTGCAGGTGTGTCAGACTCATAGAGGAGACAAATGTGGGTGTTTGTCAGCTGCAATGTTGTCGTGACAATGCACGTCCAACTTGGGTTGAATGATCGGATGTCATTTTAGATAATGTGTGCTGTACTTGATTGCTCTGGCCTAGCAAAACAGAACAAATATGGTGTGCCCATGAATTTAACCCTGACCACTCGTCAGTCAAGGCAGGCTCAAGCAAGTATTTAAATAGTTTAAAAAAGGATTTGAAGTAGTTTGACCTAGTGTGTGAAGGCAATCTTTTCCAATGACCAGCAATGAGTCTCCACTTGGCTTTGACCTCAGACTGCCTGCCTTGATGTTGATGGTATTGACTGGCTTAGCTTCAGTTTATCTCTCCAGTGGAAAGAGCTGTACCCCTTAACTTTGACATTTTATATGTGCCCTGTTTGCAGCTTTGACATTTCTATCTCTTTTTTTTTTCTTTTTTCAGAGCTATAACCGAGAGCATGCTTTTTGTGACTAGCCAATTCAAGACACTTTACTGTGATTGCCAGCTTGTGTACTTGAGAAGAAGCAATTGAGTATAATTAAAGGGCACCTTATTGCTGCTCCTATCTTTTATGTTAATGTGCTTGTCTACCCATCAGCGCATTGGAGAAGAGGTATGATGTATGGACATTTTTTGGTGAAACTGAATACTCTCTCCCTCTGTCTTTTTCTCTCTGTCTCCCCCGTCTTTCTGTCTCTCCTCTCTCCCCCTCTTTCTGTCTCCTTGTCTCTCTCTCCTTGTTCCCCCCCTGCTTTCTTTCTCTCTCTCTCTCTCTCTCTCTCTCTCTCTCTCTCTCTCTCTCTCTCTCTCTCTCTCTCTCTCTCTCTCTCTCTCTCTCTCTCTCTCTCTCTCTCTCTCTGTCTCACCTATCTCTCTCTCTTTCTCTCATGTTTCTCTCTCTCCCAGGCTAAAGGCTGATCTTGCCTATAATTACAAAGGGCCAAGGACAAAGGATGACATCATTGAGTTTGCCAACAGGGTTGCAGGGTGAGTGCGGCTCAGGCCTCCTACTTAATAAGACATTCATTACGCATCTCTCTTAGACAGGATTTCAAGCAGCATAATGAGCTGTCATTCTCTGATCTCATTTCAAACGGCTGGACTAAAATAACTGCATTATGCCCGTCAACTCTGTCGCTCGTGCTGGTGTTGTATTCAAGGGGAGACCTATAAGGCATCCACCTTAATAGACACGTAGTATCCTGTCACTGCACCACCCCTGCTGGTGTGACACTCCTTCTCCGGAGTGTCCTTTGCACACCCACAAACCACGGCTGTGTGTTCTGCCTTAGAGCGTTAAATTCCTAGCTGTGGCCTATTATCAGCAGAGTTTGCCACGTAGCCCCTATCTCTCTTTCTCTCTGTCTGTCTGTCTCTCTCCTGTTTGTTTCTGTCTCTCTCTCTGTCTCTCTCCCGGGGATGTCAAGGCAGATGGGTGACTTAAGGATGACCAGACACCTGGCTGAGGTTTCAGTCAGCAAGTCAGCAGTTCTGACAGTGTCCATCAGGTGGTGCTAGATGCATACAAACCAGATTTATCCAGACTTGAGAATGTGTGGGGCTGCATCACTAAGCGGTCTTGTGTGGCGTGCTCATGCACCATTCAGACTAATCCTTGATATTGTTTTTGTAAGTGTGTAAAGTCATTCCTTTCACAAATGGAATTAATAGAAATGAGTGAATTGTGAGTAAAAAATCCCTTTACTGAAAACACCAAGGTTTTAAATGAATTAAATTCCCTTTCACCATGGTTTCCCTCCCCAGACCAGCAGTGAGAGCACTGCCTAGTAAACAGATGTTTGATCACATGTTGAAGCGACACGCCGTGCTGTTTGTCTACGTGGGCGGAGAGTCACCTCTCAAGGTGGGTATGAGAATCTCACCCTCGTAGACGTTGTGGTCTTATCGTCCAATCACTGCTTCTGGAGCCGTCACAGCGCTTTACCTAGTGTTTATTGATTGGTCCATAAAGCAGCTGCTCCTGCTGCTGTCTCTGCCGCTGCCAAGCTGTATGACTGAAGAGTTCCTAATGTGCAAACGACACAACCTTGGCAAGTGTGTTTCGCATGAACTTTAGCAGCCGCAGAGCTGTTTTCCCAGACAGAGCCTAATGATGTGTTTGTTTGTTTTCCCGGTCGCAGGAGAAGTATATCGACGTGGCCTCCGAGCTCATTGTTTACACATACTTCTTCTCAGCCTCGGAAGAGGTCTTACCTGAGGTAACTGCTCGCAAACTTCATTCTCATCCTGTTGCTGGAGGGGGTAGAGTTTCTTTGGAACAATAACAGGATGGTCCTCAACTTGCGTTTCTGTCAGGTTTATCATTTAGACATAGCAGGCAGTTACTAGAAGCTTCAACGTCAAGGCCTACAGCGATGTGGTTCCACACGCTGGTTAAATGTGTTAAATGCCAGAGAGACAGAAAGGCTTACTGGCATGCAGCTCCAGCACTAGTACTTGGCATGAAGTCCACAGTATGTTCCACTGGCAGGCTGCCAGCACTGCCGTCCCGCATGGCACAGGTGCAAATGAATTAAGAAAGTAAGGGATGATTTATGGCAGTCCGTTTGAATTATGTATTTTATCCATTTTCTCCAGTCAGTGACTTTGCCAGAGTTACCCTCGGTTGTGGTCTTCAAGGACGGAGCCTACTTCACCTATGATGGTGAGTAACCACATTCCCTCGTTTTAGTCAAACCACTAATTTTTTCTTGGATGGGCTTGGCTTCCAACTTAACTGCTGTTTTCATAGAATCAAGGTCAATCTAATTCAAGCCCGCACAGGCTGCCATTTTGTCTACCGGTGCCCTCTCGCACCCGTCCTCCTCCTCTCCCCTCAGTTAAGTTTTTTTGTCTTAGTGTTGTTCACGCAGTCAGAGCTCCAGAGTCTCTGTTCCGTCATCAGGCTCACAACTCTGAGGCCCAAAACCGCTCCTCCATCACCAGGCTGTCCTCCATGGTCTCTGTGCGGTGGCTTCTGGTGTCTCAGGCCGGACACAGAGCTGGCTGGAAAGCTTGAATGGGCTGGAATGTGTGGGTGTGAGAGAGCAGGTCTGGAACCCTGTTTTAAGCTCATATCTGAGTCAGAACAGAACAAGAGTGCAGGAAATATCACGGAGGACCAAGACAAAGAATAGGAGCAGCAATTATTCATTTTATGTTTACTTTGCTGCTGAAAAGTTACCCCCTGATAAACAATGAATGGATAGGTAAAAACGTGAAAGGGGAAAAAATTAATCAGTACAGTTCAAATAAATCCTGTCCGATGAGGTCAGGGATTTTAAAAGGATAGTCTAAATGTTTTGAGATTTTGAGGCCAGTTCTCAAGCTCCTTAGCGTAGCAGCAGAAGTTCACCGTACTCTCGCATCACTTCCTGTATGCTCTCCCCGCTGAGAGCCTCGGGAGGCAGGTGGAAGCGGTAAGGCCGGGCATCCAGGCACAGCCCCACCACAAAGGGGCCCCAGAAGTGGATGTTTGGGAGGTTTGGTGCTCTGTGCCTGGCCCTCAGCACAAAATCTAGTCCCCGTGGAATGTCGGGCTGCCAGATAACATCTGTTTGTTCCACCTGGTCATTCCAAAAGGGGGCCTTCTGCCACCAGAAGCCCAGCAGGAGGGGGTCTCCACAACAGACGCTCACCACAAACACCCCGCACTCCTCCGAGTCTTCCAACACCTGGATACTAAGTGTGTTCTGGAAGGCGAACGTCGCCATGGTGACTGCAGTTGAGCTTTCAGGAAGGTCCCAGACAGGCAGAGAAAGGTATAGGAGCGATGATCCTTCTCTTGACTCAGACAGATCTGCCCTGAAACACACAGTTTTGACAGAGATCTTGTAACACATTCCAGGGGTGTTTCCAAAGCTGCCACCTCAAAGATGGGAGGAATACATTTCCGTTTACTTAAGTGTAAAAACAACAACATAAAGTGCTAGACTTTTTGCTTTTTGAAAAGCTCTAGTTAGAAACAGTTTGAAAGAGTGTATTGAATGTCTCAATATTGAGTGTTTTACCTGAGTCTGTAGCACAGTTCCTTGTTTTGAGTGTTGGCATTTACGTCCTGCTTGAAGGATGAATATGGATGGAAAACTGGCGGTGATGCTGGTTAGTAGACAGGGTACAGCTGCCTGATATATGTACAGTATATACATGGTGAGAATGCTTCATTTGCATGTGATATCTTCCCAGAACACACAAGGCTTTTACGAGGCAATTTTTTTGAATGTTTGCATGTGCACCCGTAATAAAATGCTGACCGTTTATGACACAAATCAAGGAAGTCTAATTAAGGACCTCACTGACAGTTTCTTGTTAGTGGTGTTTGCACACAGGAAGCTGCCTGTGTAGGGTTCTCGCTGGTGCTGTTTGGATATGGGGATGAGTTTCACCCCCCCGTGTGTGTGTATGTGTGTGTGTTCTGTACGGCCACAGTCTGAACGTTTACCCCAGTTCTACATTATTTCGGTTCTCTGCATATGTAGCTTCTGCTTAGAGAAGGGAGCATGAAACCCCTGAAATCCTGTACAGCAGCCCGCTTTGCAGACGACGTACAGCACCGGCATTATCCTGTCGAGCTTGATCGCTTTGCTTCACAGAGTAAACAACAGGTCAAAAGTCACTTTTGGGGAAGTGCCCACCAGACTAAGCACAGTGATTCATACATCTTTAACTACCCAAGTGCCTGGATGTTCGAAGCGCTCCAACAGATTGGAGCGCTGTCACAGACTGTGTTACACGTGTATCTGCGGGATTCTTTTTTTCCGTCTTGCATAAGGTCCCTGTGCAGTGTGAACTAATAAACTGCATGCAGGATCTGAACATGGCTGTTATAAACACTGAAACGGACAGCAGCCTCTTAGGTCATTAGTTTGCTCATTATTTGACCTTGCAGTCTCTGAAACAGTCCTCCCTAAGTGGATTGGAGCTATGTTTATGCCTTTACTCCCTTATTAGAGCACTAACTGTGCAGACCGCAGCCAATGAGATCATACTGGGCCTGGTCGGGGGCCGTGTGAAGCAAAATAACTCACTAGTTGTTAGGCTAGTTGTCGCCTGTTGCCGGGCAAAGTGGATGCCACAGTAACCTACCGCAACACCGAATGACTTTGGTTACATGGTCCCACTCTGCTGATAAGCTTACTGTGAATTTGACAGTCTAGTGACCTCAGAAGCTAAGATATGCAAAGTGCTGATATCAGTTCCTATTAATTCTTGGCAGGTAGCCTTAGCACACTGGATCGCTCAGAATTGTCATTGGCCTCCGCATGTCGTATTTCTTTCTCAATGTAGTATCCATCCAACGGCTCACCTCCCCTGCTAACAGGTATACATACTGATGATTATTTAAGTAGATACTACTCTTCTCCTATGTAGCAGATAGACAGGTGGTTCTGCCTGTCTCACCCTCCACAAGCCCTCCCTCAGTGGGCTGACATACTATAAACCAACATTTACACGCAGAGACATAGACTTCACCCGATGACGTGTCGCTCTCCTTGTGAGATAGAAAGGGTAGATCAGGTCCATTCATCATTCCAGCTGTGTGTGCTTCCTGTGTTGAGATGGGCCTCTTTGGGTTCAAGCTAACACACTGCACCTTTGTCTCATCACTATTCCCCTCCCTGTGTCTGTGTGTGTCTTCATCCTCCTCTCATCCTCCTCTCATCCTCCTCTCATCCTCCTCTCCCCCGTGGCGGCAGTGTCGGCCTGACGGGGAGGGGCCTGTGCAGCACAGAGATTGCAGGGTCCGAGTCGGCCAGAGGGCGGGCCGCAATTGTTTCAAGGGGGAAGAGGGGAGTCCAGGAAGAGGAGAGGTTGGCCAGGCTGTGAGTTCCCAGCGTGGGGCCTGGCTGTTTGCCTCCCTCTCTCTCCTGTCTCCTCTCCCAACCGTAGCCAAGAAGCACCGGCCTGCTGCTGGAGGAACATCTGTAGAGAGAGGGAGAGGGAGAGAGAGTGGGGGGGGGGAGGAGAACTTTCTGGAATGTCTGCCCACATGCTTGACTCAGCACTCTTAACCCTTGTGTTATCTTCGGGTCATTCTGACCCATCAGTCATTGTGACCCACCGTCGTATTGCGACAAATTTACCTCATACAAAAACAAAGTGAAGCATTTTCTTTTAACTGTCGGGCTGTCTCAGACCCCCCACATTGGAATGGTTAAAAGAAAATTATTTTTATTTGTTTTTCTATTGGGTAAAATTGGGTAAACACAACGATGGTTCGTTATGAACCTTTGGGTCATGTGACCCGAAGGCAGCACGAGGGTTAACAAGCAGGACTTCAATTTTTCCAGCTTTGGATGAAGGCAGAGATAGAAGCTTGTGTGGAGTCATTGCACTTAAGTTGATGGGCTTAAGCGCAGCACCTTTCGGCGGCATTCTTTGACCTTGACTGACATCTAAGCTTAGAACACGTCGAGCTGCCAACCCATCCTCCCTCGGGGTTCTAGGTAGTGCTAGCTCAGAGGTGTTAGAGGTTGTAATTCTTAAAAGCAGCCAGCGTAACTGAAAAGGTGTCTTTAACTTATTAACATGTCATAATGGGGTCCTGTGCTACATTTGGCATCAATTATGCAGGCCTTACCTTGGGAAAATGGCTTAGCCAGTCAGTCTCACTAGCTCCCTTTCTCGTTCTCGCCCTTTCGCTCTCGCTCGCTCGCTCGCTCGCTCTCTCTCGCTCTCTCTCTCCCTCTCTCTCTCTCCCTCTCTCTCTCTCGCTCACTCTCTGTGTGTTTGTGTTCCATCACGCGTCTCCTCCAGATGTCAGGCTAGGTGAATAACTTTTGGTCACCGTCAGAACTAACAACGTATCATGCTGATTTAATGCATTGCAATATCACCACACACATCTTCTGTTGCACTGTTGGAAGGATTCTTTTCCCATGGTTTTCTTTTAGTGTGAAATAAATCTCATTGCACCTTATGTTTTCCCCACGCAAGCATAGGAGAGAATTTCCTGGTAAAGAGGGCATGTGATCATCAGGGGATTCCTCTAGATCTCTCCCTCAAAAATAGCACACACAGAATCACAGCCGCTGCATGATTTGTAAAGGAATGTGGAATGCAGAGATACATTTTACACAGCCCTATTTTTATCTCATCAATCCTTGGGGAACCAAAATGGGCTGTTGTGTGCGTTTGAATAGCCATTAATGCCCCATGTTTTGTATCCAAATATCTGTGCCCGTCTGCGGTTTGTTCGCGGGTGTGGCTGCTATGCCACTGGAGCAACGCCCCGTCCCGCTCCAAACAGCTCTGTCAGCGCTATAATATCCTCTCCTCCCACTGAAAAAGCTCTCCAAACACCAGCCTGTGGTTCTGGCTGGGAACCCTTGAATGACCTGTGTGAGTGTGTGTTTCCAGTGAGTTCTGTCATCCTCGTTGTCATGTTTTCCTACAGAACCAATATCAACAGGTAGCAAATATCTTGACCTTATCCTAACTCAGCAGGCATCAATGCTCAATTGATTCACTTATCTGAAGGGTGGCTTGTCATTGATCTAGGCTCGGCTACCTTCCCTGTCTAAGCTGTTTTCATCCTATAACCTGTTTGTGTGATTGCAGAGTATGAGGATGGCAGCTTGTCTTCCTGGGTCAACAAAGAGCGTTTCCAAGGATACCTTCAGATTGATGGCTTCACCCTGTACGAGCTGGGAGAGACCGGTACGTTATACTTCCTGGAATCTTTCTGCTTCATGAGGTTGCACTGTTGTTTACCTGTAAATAGTTATCAAATGAATTCCAGGCTATAGCTCTCACTCACTTACAGATAGTATAAAAATCTACTCGCCACTATCCTGAGGGATCATCTGCTAAAACCATTTTGCAGTGTTTGTGTCCACTAGAGGGCAGGCTAATCCTCTCCCTCCCCTCTACGATGAAGATATCCTCCAGTCCCTTCCCCGCACATTACAACAGCATACTCTGCCTAGGTTGTTTCACTGTTGTTTTATCGTCGTCCCATTTGTCATATAACTGAGTGTTCCACTACAAAGCATCCTTTTACCTGTGGGCTGCGTACGGGTTCTGAGATGGGACCACAGCTAGCACACAAATCTGGGAGGACCAATGAATAAAGCTGTTGTTCCTTTTCTCTTTGTTTTTCTTTTTCGAGAGAGGGGGTCATCAGTCTCTTCGTCCACCGTAGCCTTTTATCTCTGTGCCGCTGTCTTTCTCATCTTCCGCTTCCTCTGTCTCCAGTGCTGGTTTCTAACGCCCTCTCTTCCACCACAGGCAAATTGGTGGCGATTGCAGTCATCGATGAGAAGGACCCGACCGAGGCGAGCAGCAGGTAAACACAACATGCTGAAATGAAACCTGAGGCCCTGACAACAATTACAAACGCACGCTTCCATGGAAACCACACCGCAGTGGCATTTCAAAAGGAAAGGGCTTTCAACTGGAGAAAAGATAAGCAGGCTTTTCTTGTCGGAATCTCTCGCTCTCTCCGCAAATTGCCACGCCGTGCTGTCATATGGGGAGAGAGGGGCCAGGGCTTGAACTCCTGTGGCATTTCTTTCTCTTCTCATTTGTGCGTTGCAGATTAAAGAGTATGATTCAGCAAGTGGCAAAGGAGTACCGGGAGCATTTTAACAGGTAAGTCCAACAGGGAAGGGGGTGGGGGGGGGGGGGGGGAGTGGTCCCCACGAAACACTCCTGTTGGGAGGCGACGCGCTCCTGAAGAGATGCTACGTGCCCGTGCGGCTCCCTGAGAGGGTTCCTCTGGGGTAACGCTGTGCCGCGAGGCGGCTAATTATGCAAAAATGTCAAACCTTCCGGAAATAGGTGCAGCTGTCAATCAGGGCTCGTCTGGCTGTCAGCCGCTGGTTCCCCAGCCCCTCACACCCTCCCTCACGTCCAGGCACCCCCGCCAACTCCACTTAGGCACCATTTTGGAGTACTTTCACGAGCGTATGTGCGTGAGTGATTTCATAAGCATCTCGAGGCCGACCAAACAGGAAAATGCCTGCGAGCCAGATAGACATACAGATGCAGTGATCCCACTTCACATGTGCTTTTCCAAGCTGCCGGGTTTACTAGTTGATTCATCGGACTCTAACCACGGCTTGTAATATAGAGCTGCGTTATCATAAAAAAACCCTCCATGATCAAAGTGTGTTTTCTCTCCCCCCCCAGGCAGGCCCATTAGATGGGATTGAATGACACAGATCCCCCCCCTCCTCAGTTAGGCTGGCCGCCGTGCATCTCCGCTCGTCTTCATTCCGAGCCCGACTCGGCAGGTTCCTGCTGAGATCAGAGATGCCCGCTGTGTTTGGACGCACCTCAGTGGCTAGTTGTATTTGCGTTACGGCCCCCGTGTTTGAGTCAACAGACTTTTGCCCAACTAATGGATCAAAAGAGTATTTGTCTAAATTCTTTAATGGGTGTTTTGCTGCAGTACGAGGGGGTGAAATGGGTTTGCGGGCTGGATTTTCGGATTTCAATTTGCTTTCAATTTCAATGGGCCATACAAGATCAATTGAACCCAGATCCCTGTTTGAGGTGATTACTCGTGTGGACAGGCCTGTGTTCAGATGGATGGCAGGGGAGATGGCAGGAGGAGGTGGTAATGAGCACTGGGGTGTTTGGCCTGCCATCCATCTGCAACAGAGTGACAGAGCGAGAAACGCCATGTCTCCGAGGCGGGGGGGGGGGGGGGGGGGGGCTGTGGGGCATCAGAGGGGTGGGGATGGAGGGGGGATATGTAGGTGATTCAGGACTGTGCAAAGCCAAAGTGCTGTCATTGGCAAATGGATATGTATGGTTAGATGGGATCCATCTATCTGTGCATACAATCACGCACAAGCTAACTGTTGTTCTTGCATGGGAGTAACACACTATACCCAGTGTCAGGTCTGAGATCATCAGACAAAACGCCTGAACGTTCTGATCACATCTGTCGAGTCACCTCATTGATATTAGCATTAGCACCCACAGGGAACAGACTCCCTACGCATGTAATATATACTACATTTCATAAGTGTATATAGAGTCACCTATACACAGTAGTTATTGAGATAAGGACTGTGTTTCGCCAAATTTCTTCCCTCACAATGCATTCTGTTCAAACAACGAACCACACAATGAGAAGCTGATGTAATTCCTTCTCCAGTCTTATCGTTTTGATGAATCACTGCAAGACCTTTTTTGGAGGATAGAGAGAGTGGGGAGGGGGGTGGAGGGGGTGGCCCGGGAGCTTAGAGATTTGAAACCCACACAAAAGCCACCCTGCAATATTTCCCTCAGAAAGCCGGGCTTTGAGGGCACCGCTGGGTTTGTGCCGCGTGGAGGAGGGGAGGACATCTGAAGGGGGGGCCTGTGAGAGGCTGGCTCTGGTGTCATGTTAGATTACACTTCATAATGAGATGGCCATTTTCTTCAGCTTCAGTTGCTAAAGTTGGGTTTTCGGTTATATCCTATCTTATCTTATATCGTAGATTTTGTTGTTGATGTCGTTTCTCCTTTCCCACAGGGACTTCCAGTTTGGTCACATGGATGGAAACGACTACATCAGCAGCCTCATCATGGGGTGAGTAGCTACCAGTAGGAGTCAGGTGGCTGAGCGGTGAGGGAGTCGGACTAGTAATCCGAAGGTTGCCAGTTCGATTCCTGGTCATGCCAACTGACGTTGTGTCCTTGGGCAAGGCACTTCACCCTACTTGCCTCGGGGGAATGTCCCTGTACTTACTGTAAGTCGCTCTGGATAAGAGCGTCTGCTAAATGACTAAATGTAAATGTAAATGTACCAGCACTCCAGATCCTCATTTCACCATGTCCTCTCTCTCTCTCTCTCTCTCTCTCTCTCTCTCTCTCTCTCTCTCTCTCTCTCTCTCTCTCTCTCTCTCTCTCACCTCCTCCCCTTCTTCCTCTCTCAAACCTTTTCTCATTTGGTTTAACCTCCTTTGACCATTTCCTCCTTCCACTGCCCTCCTATCTCCTTTACCTGTCCCTTTCCCTCGCCTCCTCTCCTCCAGGTTGCCTTGGCTACGGCCTGCACTTCTCTAAGCTAGGATTTAAAGTCGTCTCCAGACATTAACAATGCACTCTCATGGACCTGTCAATTATCTAGACCGCCTGTCATTTCACTTTAGTGCTCCCGTCAGTCCCAACACGGCTCTCTGCCTGCTCCACCTCCTGTGGGCGGGGGCGGGGTTCGGATGAATGAAACTTTCTGACCGGCTGTTTGTGTGTGGGTGTGCGTGTCTGTGTGCATGGATTAAAGCCTTATTGGCAGGACTCTAATGGGTGTTGGAGAGCAGGGCTAATGATACTAGGAGCTTCCTCCAGCCCCCTGACCAGGCCTCTGCCTGGGTGTGACGCACAGAGAGCTCCACTCTGACTCCCAGCACTTTTAATTGGACAGACCCCCCTAGCCTCTCTGGACAGCAGGACCACAGCAGGGGCTGTGACTGTCTCGCAAACACACACACACACACACACACACACACACAGTACACGTGCATGCTCGTGTCTGCCTGTTCCCATGTTAGAGAGTGTTTGTGTCTCTGTGACAAGCATACACGCTGTGTGTGTGTGTGCGCCGGGCTTGAGGAACAATGTGCTTTTTCAGATATTTTGTTCAATATGTTGTTGTTTGTGTGGATGGGATTACAGCAGACATGGTCTCCTAAGCCCTGCCTTTGATTTACAATGTATCACTGATCACAGTCAATCTGTAATTGTGAATGTCTAATACAGTGTGTGTGTGTGTGTGTGTGAGAGAGCATAAGGGATTAGGAAGGCATCTCATGCCGTGTGTATGAGTGATTTTAGGTTTCGATTTTTTGAAGTATGTGTGTGTCTGCGTACAGTGTACATCTGTGTGTGTGTGTGAGAGCGCTTGGATCTTGAATTTCTTGCTCTGCTTTTTTGGACTGAGACCAGGCTAGTCTGCCCAGGATTAATTGCCATCCTTTGAGGAATGAAATCCTGTACTGTCAATGTGCCCTAATCCGCTCCCTTAGGAAGGCCATGGACATAAATCTGATGGCTTTTTATCCACGGCTCCTTCATCATACAGATTACTGGGTCCGGGCAGCACTCGTATGCGGCTGGACTGCCAGCTCTCTGATGACACACACACACACACACACACGTGCACACAAACACACACAACCTTATTGTTTTTACTTTAAAGGCCTTTACTCTAAGGTCTTTCCTGCTTCTGTTTGAACATGGTATTATCGCTGTAGCAACGCTGAGGCTTCACATGTGGAATGTGGGTAAGGAACATGGAGCAGCAGCCCTGGGACTGGACTGGGAAAGCCCAATGGTAGAGGCTGTCCTGGACACCAGACTAGAGGCTGTCCTGGACACTTGACTAGAGGCTGTCCTGGACACTAGACTAGAGGCTGTCATGGACACTAGACTAGAGGCTGTCCTGGACACTAAACTAGAGGCTGTCATGGACACCAGACTAGAGGCTGTCCTGGACACCAGACTAGAGGCTGTCCTGTACACCAGACTAGAGGCTGTCCTGTACACCAGACTAGAGGCTGTCCTGGACACTAGACTAGAGGCTGTCCTGGACACCAGACTAGAGGCTGTCCTGTACACCAGACTAGAGGCTGTCCTGGACACTAGACTAGAGGCTGTCCTGGACACTAGACTACAGGCTGTCCTGGACACTAGACTACAGGCTGTCCTGGACACTAGACTAGAGGCTGTCCTGGACACTAGACTAGAGGCTGTCCTGGACACTAGACTAGAGGCTGGAACGCAGACAACCCCTCAGGGGGGCCCTGCAGTCTGTGATGCTGCCTGCGCTGGAGGTGAAGGGCTAATCTGTCTTTCTACAGAATGCCTGCCATCTGCTGGAAGAGGCTTTATGTCAGATGGGGTATACACTACAGCAATGTGAGTGTGTGTGTGTTCAGGTCTAGATCACAGCTGTGCTGGGTAGTGGTGCAGCAATAAACTAAACTACTCAGGAGTGTGTGGGATACACCTGATCTCAGCTGGGGTGTGTTGGGACAGTGATGGATGGGTGTGTGTGAGTGTGTTTGCATGTGAGTGAGTGCACCTGAATGCAGCTATGGTGCTGGACACTGCTGAGAAGTGGCAAAGTGTATATGTATTTGGGTGCGTTTGTGTGTTTGTGTGTTTGTGCTCAGCTGGGATGTGGTGGTAAACAGCCCTGGCCCTCCTGTGGTTTCTGTCATTTTTTATTTGTAAAGGTCTCTCTATCAGAGACCTGGCAGGCCCCTCCCTGCCCCCTCTACTCACAGACCAGCACACAGTTTGCATAAAGATAGAAATTATCCTCCAGAGTCACTGTTGCTATTCCTTTAGTGCCTGGCAAAACAATCCTCCATTTGAAAGTGTGCATCAGGTTGCCTTTGCCTTGAAAACAAACATATTTCGAAATGAACCATTTAATGATTTGTCACTGATCTTTTTTTATATGTTTTCATCTTGACATCCATGTTGGGTTTAACTGTCATCTTCTTCACCTTCTTCCTCCTCCTTTTGACTCTCAGCTTGCTCTCCTTATATCAGCTCTCCTCTTCCTCCCTGGGTTACATCAGTGTGTTTGTGTTATAACTGTTCCTCCTCCTGTTCCTTCGTGAGGTGGTAGGTTTCTTTAGTTTCGTAGTTTAAGCAACATGCTGTGATGTGATGGTCCTCTTCCTCAGCGACGTGTCGGTGCCTTCCTTCATCATACTCAACACGTCTAATGAGCAGTATTTCCTGCCCCGCGAGCCTGTGGACTCTCTGGAGCAGCTGGTCAACTTCATCAACAGTGTTGTGGATGGATCGGCTCAGGTACCTCCCCTCCACCCTCCTCTACCCTTCTCGTCCTCCTTCTGTATGTTTTAACATTCAGATTCATAGGTTTATTTGAGTGTGGTACCTCAGTCATTTTTCCTCAGCAGGAACCAGTACCCTTACCTCATCACATGTATTAGGAACCACAGCTCAGTCTTCACTGAATGTCCTCAATGCTCCCCTGGGCGCTTTGTTCTGGAATAACCTTGCTAGCATCTGGAGAGCCAGGCCCCGATGTGCTCAATTTCAATGTCATGAAGGCTTTTTATTTTTTTCAACTAACCTTTCGTTTTTTAAGCGAGCTGCCCCCTGTCCCCTCTCCACACACAGATGAGTTAAACTGTAACCCAAACAGTCCCACTCTTTTCCCTGAAACCTCTGGGTTATTTTCCACCTATCGAAACAAAGCCAAGCCGTCCAAATAAACAACAGTGGTGGGGCCAGCGCTTGTCCGTGCCAGCTTGACCACCTCATGGTTGGCACGGGCACACCCGTGAGCCAGTGTTGGCGCGGCTTTGTCCTCTCTCTTCCTCAGACCTGTAATGCAAGTTCCTCTGTCTCCTTCATCACACCCCCACCACACACACACAGGCCCATGGAGGAGATGGCTTCATCCAGAGGATAAAGCGCGTGGCCTTTGACGCCAGATCCACCATCATGGTGAGTGGGATGACAGTTTGATTGCTTTGTTTGTTTGTTTGTTTGATGTGTGACTGACCGAATACAACTTACATGAGGAGAAATCTAATGTTGTTTTGTGAAAGACAGAGGCAGGGACCAAGTGTGTGAGAGAGAGGGACGGGGTGAGAGAAAGGGAGAGACCGAATGAGGGAGAGAGAGCAGCGAGCTGCCCTGTCGGGTCCAGTGACTCATGACGCTGAGTTAGCATAGCTGGTAACACTTTATAATAAGTCAACGCTTTTTGGCATTTACAAGGTGTTAACTAATAGTTAGTTAATCCTTTATAAAACATTTTGAAACATTAACAATACATTATTAAATAGTTAATAAGCTTATTATTAAACGCTATGTTGATCATTAATAAACACTGTTAAAAATTATGTATTTTATTCATAATACAATTCATAAGGTGTTTGATAACTGCATTATCATACTTTATAGACAGCTTGCTAAATGAAAAATGAATAAATGTAATATAGTTGCAAACCAGTAGTTTAAAAGGTGTTAATGGTACATGAGCTGGTATAGAAAGCATTAGCAAATGGTGAACAAACCATTTACATTACCTTTATAAAGCATGAGTAAATAACTAACAACATATTTACTTATGTCTTTAAATTATGTATGCCAAGTCGAATACAGGATGTACACTATGCTTTGCAGATATCTTAACAACTATTTTATAAAGACTTACTAATGATGCAACTTGTGATTAGTAATGCAAGTTATAAAGCATTTACTAACTGTTAGTTAAGGCTGTTGCGTGACCTAATCTAAAGTGTGAACTATTTATGCCTTATTAAGCATTTATAGAAAGACTATAGGCCTATAGATGTTGTGTTTTTTTTTTTTTTTGAAGAAATAGCTGTTAATTTATTTACCTGGGTAATAAAATAGTATTTTATTTCCATTAAGAAGCGATACAGTAGAATTGGTATAAAAGTTGGTTACCCAAAGCTGTATTTTTTTTTTTTTAAATGGCTGTAATAAACTGCAAATGTTTAGCTACTCCTCGACAGGTCTGCAAACACCTTTGAAAGCAGAGATTTGTTAAAACGTTTGTTAACCGAGACCGTAGGTCGAGGGTTACAAACAAACAAATCGTTTTAACAAATTGAGACGACAAAGCGTTTGCTGACCTGTCGAAGAGTAAACATTTGGTTTCTTATATACTACAACAATACGTGGGAAGATCCCAAATCAAACACGCCGAGTCTGGAGCAGACGCCATCTTGTCGGAGCAATCAGTGGCACTTGTACTGGTGACGTCACTACATCTCCAAGGCAACATATCAACAACTCTTTTGAGAACGTCTTCTGAACCAATAAGAACAGCATATTGGTTCAATTGCAACAACAGTACGAGCGTTCTGATTGGCTAATGGGTAGTCATGCCAGCCGCGTATTACGTCTTTATATTCTATGCGCGTTTTGACCTGCGGTCTGATACGTATTCTTATTGCCCTCCGCTGATGTCATCTTCAAAATGAGCGAGATCGAGGAGTTTTACTATCCAGATGACAATGAAGACATCAACAGCGACGAGGAAATTCTTAACTTTCTAAAAGAGCAGAAAAGTGTGAACGCAGAGAGATAAACGACAAGCGCTAGGCAGATTGCTAGGTTTGGTTGCTCAGATTTCAGATTGGTTGCTAGGTACTGTAGGTGCTAACACCTGAAACACACCGTGTGAAGACTTGAGTAGAGCTGAACAAAACGACATGTTTTAAATGAAAAGAGCAAAAAATGCCATATAATAAACAACTTACTAACCTCGACCGTTCGGTCATGCCGGGAAATATCAAACTGAGGTTATAAGTATCGACCGCTGTCACTCTCGGCTAGTAGAGCTAAGTACTGTAGTTAGTAAGACACATGCCTGTCATTACTTCAATAAAATAGTAATTGTGTGTATCACATTGTGTTGTGTCTGTTTCCTTTTGAGAAACGTATGTTCAGCCTTTGTGAATGTGAGGTTCGAGAATGGACAAGAATACCTTAATAAATAACTTATAAATGTTTAATAAGGCATAGATAGTTCACACTTTAGATTAGGTCACGCAAAAGCCTTAACTAACAGTTAGTAAATGCTTTATAACTTGCATTACTAATCACAAGTTGCATCATTAGTAAGTGTTTATAAAATAGTTGTTAAGACATCTGCTAAGTATTAGTGTACATCATGTATTCGACTTGGCGTACATTAATTAAAGACATAATTAAATATGTTGTTAGTTATTTACTCATGCTTTGTAAAGGTAATGTAAATGGTTTGTTCACCATTTGCTAATGCTTTCTATACCAGCGCATGTACCATTAACAGATTATAAACTACTGGTTTGCAACTATATTAACAAGCTGTCTATAAAGTATGGTAATGCAGTTATCAAACACCTTATAAATTGTATTATGAATCAAATCCATAATGTTTAACAGTGTTTATTAATGATTAACATAACATTTAATAATAAGCTTATTAACTATTTAATAATGTATTGTTAATGTTTCAAAATGTTTTATAAAGGATTAACTAACTATTAGTTAACACTTTGTAAATGCCAAAAAGCGTTGACTTATTATAAAGTGTTACCGCATAGCTTAGCTGTCTTTACCTCATCTGACATCACAGGCTGGGGCAATTACCGTCGCTCTTCGACTGTAGCTGTCTGGAGAAGAGGGGGAACTTCTCGCTCCTCCTCTCGGCTGGCTGCATGGCTGGCTGGCTGACAGAAGCTCGGACCCACTGGCCCCTCCAGGTGTCTCTTAAGCTACCCTGCTATAATAAGGCTGCTGATTCACTGCCACTCACATCTTTTTTTCGAGCCAGGCAGGCAGGCAGGCAGAGATGTGTGGAAATGGAGTGACAGAGACCTGTAGTTTGGTGTTGGTGGTTGGCCTGTTAAGTAGAGAAGCCTGAGGAGATCACGAGCCTGGTGTGAGGGAGAGGAGGGCAGCGAGGAGGTTGTTAGGCAGGAATCATGGGCGCGCAGTGTCAGCAGTACTTCTACCTCCCTCCTCCTTTCCACCAATTTCTCTGCCATCTCCCTCTCCCCTCCTCTCCTCCAGTCGGTGTTCCGTAGTTCCCCGGTGCTGGGCTGCTTCCTGTTCGGCCTGCCGCTGGGCGTGATCAGCCTCATGTGTTACGGCATCTGCACTGCCGAGGGCGACGACGGCACGGACGACACGGAGCGCATGAAGAGGGAGGGTCTCACCGACGAAGAGGAGGAGGAGGAGGAAGAGGAGCGCCGGCAGGCCGCCGAGCTGGAGGGCCCCGAGGAAGGAGCGGACGAGGAGGAGGAGGAGGAGGAGGAGCAGGATGTGGAGGAGAAGAAACCGGAGGAGAAGAAAACCGATTAACCCATGGGAGGGGCCACGGCAGGGTTGAGAGAGAGGCCTAGGGGAATGACACGGTGACATAAGAAGTCAAAGACATATCATGTTATTGTTTTGTTGTTGATGTTCCATTTCCCCTCCCTTCCCGGCTCTGCAGTCTATTGTAATGTTTATTTTTTTATCCCTACTGTACTGTCAATATGTGAGGTCAGCAATTTGCTTTACAGGGCAAATTACATCCAACACAAGCCTTCTAGATATATATAGAGAACAATGAAGAGAGGGAGGGAAGAACCAAAACCAAATATTTAATTAAATTATGGGATTTAGTTTATTTCTATTCTTCAATTCTAACATCCTCCATTGTACATGGAGTATATTTGTGTTCCGTTGAATAACTGTGTTGAAACTATTTCTTATCAAGACCTGTCACATTGGATAATTATCAGAACTCCCTTTGGTTTTTCCATGACACAATCAAAACAAATTGAAGAAAAAAAAAAGAATTATAATATTAAGTTGCCCCGCTATCCCCATGCTGAATTCTGGACTCTGAGGCCCCTGCACAGGGAGATCCCATAAAAGGAAGCTCTGAGCTGTCTTGTCTAAACACTTTTTATGATGCCGTTTTTGTTGTGTGTGTGTCCCCCCCTGCAGAGACAGTGCCGAGTCAGTCTAGTTTTCTTCTGTTATCTGGGATGTGTACACCTTCCTTCATAGGCCAGCTCTGGTTCACATCACATACTGTCTGGAAGCTTAGCCAGAGAGGTAGGACTGTGTCACGTCACTCCCATGCTACTCATAGACGATAGCACTGTCAGTAGCTTTTATATTTCAGGTAACTTGTGGTTGATGGTGGAGATTAAAAAAACGTAGTAGTAGTTATAGTGTCTTTGCTCTAACACATCCTTTCTCTCTGCTGATCATTATATAAGTAGAAATTCTAAATAGAAGTAGGCCTTTGCGTTGGCGCAAACAAGGTTTGCTTATCGTTCTGAAGCAAAATGAGTGTGTGGCCATAACCGTGTGTTGACAGACGGATACCTTGGGAAGCTCATCTGGGATAGGAGCAGAACCTTGTGGAGTGGTGGTGTTGGAATGTTTGAGAACCTTCTGGAGTGGTGGTGTTGGAATGTTTGAGAACCTTCTGGAGTGGTGGTGTTGGAATGTTTGAGAACCTTCTGGAGTGGTGGTGTTGGAGTGTTCGAGAACCTTCTGGAGTGGTGGTGTTGGAATGTTCCAGAACCTTCTGGAGTGGTGGTGTTGGAATGTTCCAGAACCTTCTGGAGTGGTGGTGTTGGAATGTTCCAGATTTGATGGCTCTCTTCCTTCCCCGTCTGTAGGTAAAGTGTAACTGAATATGACGCACTAGGGCAAAGAGAAGTGCTTCCACAGAAAACGGTTGCCTCTTTAAATCCCGTCAGATTAGGGCTTTCTCCAAGGAAGGAAGAGGCTGCTTTTAAGAGCCCTGAGAGGTCCTCTTTGTTGGAGTGGTCTGAGACTGCTCCAAAAACAAAACAAGATGGAGGACGTCTTAGATGTCCTTCACAGTCGAGTCTGTGCTTTCTTCCTCCTGGCTCTGTGTTTCCAGTCTTTGGAAGGGTTGGGTTGGTGGTATCCAAATGCACTGAGTCAGTAAGATCTTTATTTTTGTTTACTTCAGTCACTGTTAGAACTCTGTTGATCAGGAAACATGTTATCTGTTGCTGTTAAAGGAGAGAGGGGTATAGAATTTTTGTTATTTGGCCTACATGACCTTGTGTGACTTCACAAAAACATTCATGTGTTTGATATGTTATACGGTTCGAGAGAATGTGATGACGAGCATGAAAACAACCCCCACAATGAATGAATGTTTTTGCTTTGTTATGCCATAGTCATATATATGCTATGAAGGTACAATATATTCACCCATAGCTTATCAGTCATAGACACATAGAAAATATTCTACCTAACGATTGTTACATTTTCTTCTTCTTAACCCCCCACCCCCTTTTTTTCTCTTCAATAGGTAATTTCATTGTGCTTCAATAGGTAGGCTAGTCTTTCAATTTTGTCACAGGGTTCGTCCCATTGTCCTAAGCACATCTCATGGTTTTCCACAGACTAAAGATCTGTCATACTGTGAATCTGCACTATGAAAACCTGGGAACATGCCCCCTCGCTTTGCCTTCTGGTCATTGTAGTTGCCTAGCATTCTCTGCCAAACTTCCTCTTTAGGCTTGTTTGAATTGTGATTGTCACACTTTATTACTGGTTTGAAATAAAAATAAAAATCCTCTTTTATTCCTCTTGTTTTGTTGACTGCCGCATTGTTTGCTTTCAACAAGAAACTTTCATTCAGAACCTAGTTTTTAATGATTACTCTGGGGTGTCAGATGGCTGAGCGGTTAAGGAATCGGGCTATTAATCAGAAGGTTGTCTCGGGGGAATGTCCCTGTACTTACTGTAAGTCGCTCTGGATAAGAGCGTCTGCTAAATGACTACATGTAAATGTACTCTTTATGTCTGAATAACAAGATCATTGTTGCCGATTCAGTTCCTAATGATGCATCTACTATGTTCTACACAACCATCACATGCATCACATGATCACAAACGGAATGCTCCTTGGTCACGTGAGATCCCTACCACCAGAACAAACCCCCCACAGTGAACACATTAACACGACACGCAGGTGGCAGGCCTGCCTTTTTCACATTCATTTACTCGCTCTATTTTCGTCATATCATCCACTTTTTACATGTGATCCCCAACACTTCTCTCAAGTAATTCAAGGCAGAGAGGCATCTACTCAATTACTGCTGATATAATCAAGTTTTGGAGATCTAGGTTTAACTGAGGCTGATTAAATTATTTGAATGTAAAACTAATTTATTTCTTCTCTTGGGGGAAACCAAGGGACATGACTTCACATAATGAAGCACCTTGCACCAAAGTCATGCAGTACTCAAATGGTAAGGAGGTGAGCTAGGCCTACCAAAGACCCATCTGTTTCCTTACAGTTGAGGAGGACAGTTCGATTTGCTGTTGTCTCTCAGATCGGACACAGTTGATGAATGTGTTCGTTTTTCAATTTTTGAGTCGTTAGAGGGATAAATGGTTGTCGAAAGTGAGATAATATTACTGCTTCAGAACAAGTGTCATTGAGTTGTGCTCATGCAAGAAGTAATTCATCGGTCAATTAACTCCCTCTCCTACTGAGAGGAGTTTCATTGAGTGGTAAATGAAATATCTTGGCTACCCCTGCGACGTCTTTCAGCAAACTATCACAATGACAGGATGAGGGTATAATTTGCTTTTAAAGCCCCCCCCACCACCACCACAATAATTCACTAATCACACACATACTGCATGCCCAAACCACACACACATACTGCATGCCCAAACCACACACACATCCACACGTTAGTCAGAGTTGGGCTACCGGTACGTATGTGTCTGATGAGTCTGAATGAATGTGATTCATTTAATGTCATAGAAGTGATGCTCAGGGACAGATCCATGCACAGATCAGACTCTCTGTAAACACCAGACACCCGGGTGATTGAGGAAGACCTCAATTACTTCCAGAGGGATTCAAGCAGAACCCAGAAAAACATACCAGTTAATGGATGGAGGTATGGAGAGATTGATACTCTGTCACAGAGAAGGTATTATGCATCCATACAGAAAACATACCACAATGAATGCAACCAATTTTATACATGCTCTACATTTACTGAATGAGGAAAAATGGTCTGTTCCCAATTACTGTACATACATATTGATGACTTCTAGCTGTCAAAAATACTACTCACTCCATCATAAAGCATGCCTGTGCTTCTCTATCACTCACTCAAATTGAGCTTCCCTTGGATCATTTCAGTTGACCTTTTTCCCAACTATTTACCCCGCTGAATTTTTATGTCAAATTGTCAAAAATTCAATGGGATTTAATAGCAGCTTGTCAGCTTGTCAAGTTTAGAGCTTGTTGCTTTTGTTTGGCTCAATTTGACATTTGACATTTAGTCATTTAGCAGACGCTCTTATCCAGAGCATTTTGGGAAACTTTCTTGTAGGAGGAGGGAAAGACTGTGTACAGGACTGTGACGCAGCAAACTGCTGCCCATCAAACATGTCAATCCCTCACGCATCAGCAAACATCACACACACTCACACACACACTGAAGCTCTCAGTACTCTCAAAGTCGGCACTAGAATCAGGTCCCAGCGGGACGCTCTCATACCCAAACCGCCATGGGACTTGAGTCGTTTTAAATGCTCGTCCGTCTCCTCTGGAAAGGCTTGAAAATGGATCAACAAAAAAACAACAACAAAAAACGAATGAAACTAACACAACTTTTAAATACCTTACATTGGAAGGGTGCACCAAGAGTTTAGATAGCAACTGTCATTAGAATGCTTTCAACTAAAGTACACCCACTACCATCAACAAGTATCCTGAGTCCTCTAGCAAATATGTGCACAATAGCATTTTCATTGAACTTTACACACAACACCCTCATGTTGCATTTGTCAAATTGGATATGAACGTAAGGCATATGAATACTAATTAGTGTTTATATCCTGTGTTTTACAGAGCTGGCATTCTGTGAACTCTCCATTAGCTTTACCCTGTCATTATACATCATTAGACTCTACTTCAAACACCGCTTTCACTGTACTGTGACAATACACATTAGTATTTTTAGTATTGTTTTGTCGCAAACCTGTACACTTTACTGATAGTGTCGGCCATGAAGTAGCATTAATGTTGCATCCTACATCTGTTGATGTTCAACCTCTTAGGGATTTGCCACAGAAAGATGAAATCAATCTTTTCTCACATCAGTTGTCTATAAGAATAGTAGAATGGTAGAATAGTAGAATGATAGAATGGTAGAATGGTAGAATAGCAGAATAGCAGAATAGTAGCTCATAGGTGCTGTGCAGAGTAGTAGTTTACCAGTCATGTGTGTGCCCCCCCTAACCCTTCCACACGTCCTTCTCTAACAATGTGTCGTGATTATCGTCTGGGGTGGGGGCTTGCATATAAGCCCTTGCAGGCTCCGCTGCTCCCCCGCTGCAGCCGGCGGCTATTTTCAGCTCCCTCAACCTGATTATTCAAAGAGCTAGAAAATCAGCTTTCACAGCTCAAGAGCGAGGTCTGGCTCATCAACACGTGGTGCGGTCAGTGTGGGACCTGGGCTGTGTGTGCCGTGGTGTTGTGTGTGTGTGTTTGTGTGTGTGTGGGTGGGTGTTTTCCAGCCAGCGTGGCCTGGGTTTTAGTCCCAGCCTCTGTCCTCTTACACACAGATGTTCAGGGACGTGACTCTTGCCGGGACGGGGGCTTAGTTCCAAACCCTGTCTCACCAGGGCCGGACCCAGCAGGGGTTTAATGATGGTGCTGACAGGCACACACACACACACACACATGCACCAACACACACACATTAACTCGCAAACATACACATACTGTAAGAACTCCCCCCCTCCACACACACACATACACACACACACTACAGCTTTGACTTTGATTCCAAAAATGTCAGTTAGCTACTACCAGGAGCAAGAGCAAGTTTAAAATGACCCTTTAGGATTTCCAGCACATTGCCAGATCTTATGCAGTCATCATTATGGCCTGGCCCCTGGCTGGCTGTGTACACGCCATGTGCACTAACAACTCTGGCCTGCCCACAGTAATGACGCCTACACACTTACACAGTTCTTCTCTCCTCTAGCTCTTGGCGAAGCAGCCATCTAATTGGAAATATTTTGTTTTCAACACCTTCAGATAGCTTTTTTAATTGCTTTCCTTTACTTTGTCACTTTTGTCCCTGTATGGCCTTAGGAGGCATGTTCGTCTTGGTGAGGTAGCTTCAAAATAATCAGAAAGTCATCGTTTTCACACAAACATAATTGTGGACATTTATTAGGTTTATAATGACCTGGAGC
Source organism: Osmerus mordax (assembly GCF_038355195.1). NCBI lineage: Eukaryota > Metazoa > Chordata > Actinopteri > Osmeriformes > Osmeridae > Osmerus > Osmerus mordax. The sequence goes on from NC_090064.1 coordinate 12,361,972, forward strand.
TGTGTATTCAACTTTGAGAATGCAGTTATGTACCCGTGTTGAGCTGAGATTGCTTTGGAGATGTCTTTATAGACCAACAAAAGGAAGGCTCAAGGCCTATATAAACCGATTGCAGCTCAGTAATTAAACATGCAATGGTTTAACCAAACATCCCTACAATGGACCATTTCAACTCTAATGAAGTCCCTGTGGAGAATCTTTCAGTTGGTACCACTGGCAGAAACTTCTAGCTACAGTGACAGTGGCCTGTTCACACCGTTCAGTCAGTAGACAGAAAACTAGATCAGTATCTAAACTGAGCTACAAACGATGTGATTCCAATAAACAGACTCTGAACATCAAAGAGAACTTCCAGCTACTTCACCGAGAGGGAAACTCGATTTTCAGCGTTCTTGTGTCTTCAATGCCCTGTACACAAACACATCTCTGTGGGACTGTTCCACTTCTCCCACGGGCCACCAAGGAATGGGGAGTTACCACTCCCATCCAGAGAAGCCACAACTTTACGGGTGAACCTCCCCCTCCCTCCACCCTCCCCCACCTGTGACCACCCAGGAGCAGGCCTGTCTGGAGCCTCAGACAAGCAGCCACACTCTCTGCTTCTGCTCCGGGTGGTCTGCATCCGTGGCCACCATTCCGGAAGTGTGTCGGTTTTGTGACAGGAGAGAGAACGAGAGAGAGAGGGGGGGGGGATGGGCTACAGTTTAAGATGGAGGGAAGATAACAGGAGCGGAAAGTAGAGGAGAGGGGTTGCAAAAAAGAAGAGAGAGTGTCGATGGGGCAGAAAGTGAAGCCATTGTGTGTGTGTGTGTGTGTGTGTGTGTGGGGTGTTGGTAGTGAACGTCAGACCAGAGACCGAGAGAGGACAAGACGGGCGGCACACCTGTAGTTAATGAAAAAATCTTCCTTCCATATCTAACATGAAGGGTCCTGTAGGATCACAGGCTGTCACCAACACTTAGAGCCTACATTTGTCACCCGGTACGAGTGGAAGGCTGGCGCCGCCGAGCCTGTCTCAGAGGCCGCTGCAGTTTCTATCAATCAGGAACGACTGACAGGAAACCGAGGAGGAAAATAGGGAGGGAGAAATGAAGGAAGGAAGCTGAGCTTATGGAGCTTGTTGTCGTGTTGATATTGTAAGTCACTATGGATAATAGTGTCTGCTAACTTAACAAGATGTTAAAATGTTGAATGGACTTGGTCATGTCAATGATTTTGCTGTGGAAAAAAAAACACTTCAGAATATGATTCTGAATTCCACAGAAGTCTACCTAAACTGATAAATGCTTCAACCCTCTCACCAACACTGGAGTCATTCGTCTCAGTGTGATGGAACCCCATTCGTTTTTATATTCTCTCCCTGTCTTTGTCATATACTGCAGAACATAGAGACAGCATGTGTTCTCCTCGTTTGTGTTAGACCGTGTTTCTGTGTTCAGGAGGTTGGACACAACAGACCTTTCTGGTACTGTGTAGTGTGTAGTGAGCAGTAGATTCATGGCCTCTGTCTCTGTGAGATAAATTACATAAGCAGGTAGGGTATTAGTTCCATCCATGTATTTGCATAAATCAACACAGAATTTTTTCCTTTGTGGGTTTCACCCAGACTCTGTTGTAGTTTTGTAACTAAGGTCACAAATTGGATTTCATATTTGCTTAAGATGAACAAATTGCTTTTACTTCCTGCTAATGGATCATGCACCATCCAACAGGGTTCCTTTTTGCTGCTTTTCCGTTCAAGTTTAAGACAGACTGTGGAAGTACAGTTTTGTCCCTAGCTGACTGGAAAGAAACTGTGATGTGTACTGTAGGTGGTGAATGAGGTCGCATGATAGCAAAGTCCATAAGGTGTAAAGTGAATGTTTACTTCATTTTCTTTTACTCCAAAACGTATATCACGTTAGTAATAATTGTGATATATGATCTTGCTAAATTATTGTGACACAAACAAAATGGCTCATTTCTTGGTCTCTGTTGGTGTCCACCAACAGGGTGACATGTCACCTTTTAGTTGGCTCCACCTGGGTACAAATCAGCTTGAGCAGCTGAAGTGATTCTGTGGTTTGTGTTAGATGACACATCCACTCAATACCTCACCACACAACATATTTAAACATTCTCGTCCTTTCCTCAGAAGTTAATTTCACCCTAAAACCAATTACACACAAACAAACTCCCACACACACACTCCCACACACGCAAACAGAGAAGTTGACAGGTTTTCAAATGCCAGCTGTACAATGTGCCCAGACAACCTTATCTCCCATGAGTCATCTTCAACTTCAAAAACTGCTTATCAAAATAGTGATAGAAATTGGACGGGCCCACTGCATTTCAGAAAAATAAGACAACCCGACAGAAGAACACACATGGAAACAATTACATGGAAACACACACACATGCAACCCCCCCCCCCCACCACCACCCCCTCCACACACATCACACTGACACGCAGAGACTGCACGCCCACACCACACACACATCCCCACTTTAGTCAGAGTTTGGCAACGTATGTGTCTGATGACTCGGAATGAATGTGATTGTTCAATATTATGCAATATTTCTTATCAAAGGACTGATGCCTTGGGACAGATCCCTGCACAGATCAGACTCTCTATAAACACCCGAGTGATAAAAACCTCAAGAGAAAAGCTGAACCCAGATGAACATACCAAGGACAAGTTCCAACTTCATTGTAGTTACAGCACTTTTTCCTTAATTGAGTCGAGACGGTACTTTTCCTCGGTCAAGGGAGTAATCCAGATGGGTGTCATCTATCTGTACACGAGTTGCTGTACGTATGTCAGAATTGTGCAGAAAAATGTTACAACACAATGTTACACTTCTTCCAGAGTCTGGCTCTCCTCTCAGAGTATGAGATGTCTGAAGTCCCCTCCCCTCTCAGTGATGAGATGTCTGAAGTCCCCTCCCCTCTCAGTGATGAGATGTCTGAAGTCCCCTCCCCTCTCCTCTCAGTGATGAGATGTCTGAAGTCCCCTCCCCTCTCCTCTCAGTGATGAGATGTCTGAAGTCCCCTCCCCTCTCCTCTCAGTGATGAGATGTCTGAAGCCCCTCCCCTCTCCTCTCAGTGATGAGATGTCTGAAGTCCCCTCCCCTCTCCTCTCAGTGATGAGATGTCTGAAGTCCCCTCCCCTCTCCTCTCAGTGATGAGATGTCTGAAGTCCCCTCCCCTCTCCTCTCAGTGATGAGATGTCTGAAGTCCCCTCCCCTCTCCTCTCAGTGATGAGATGTCTGAAGTCCCCTCCCCTCTCCCCAATCAGCAGATGTTCAGCAGCTGTGTCTCCCAGCAGCTGACTGGAAAGCAGGAACGTGAAGAATGGTGGGTTTATGACGCTGCGTCCCCTTTGACACAAGCCCTCCAGGGTTGGCCCAACACAGGCACACGGGCAACCGGGTGGCAACACAGCTGCTTCTCTTGGACTGACCAGCTTCTCAGACTTGACAGCCAATCGGAGGGTTTACGTGTTCTCAGGGTGACTCATCGGAACACTCCCTTCCATGTGAGTGTCCTGTCTGATCATCATCATCACGCACACACAAGCAGAATGGAAACTCACTTCCTGTTTTGACACCTGTGGTGTTAGGGGCTCATGTGATACAGTCAGGATTCACTGCATTAACAAACCTGGGAGCCTCGAAAGCAGGACAGAGGGATTTCAATTATACTTCAAACAGCTATCACACACATACACAGACATATATGAATACACACACCCACTTAAGTCCATGCTGCCAAACTGACTGCAGAGAGATTCAGAGGGGTGCTTCACCTTTGTAGTCTAGACATTGATCTGGTTTTATAATCCATTTGCCATTCGAAAATCTTCTCCTACTCCACTTTGCTCTCTTTCCAGCTGTTCTCCACATCCTGATCATCTCAGTGCAGCATTCACAACAGGCCACTCTCCCCTTCCTGTCTCTCTCTCCCTTCTCTCTCTCTCTCTCTCTCTCTCTCTCTCTCTCTCTCTCTCTCTCTCTCTCTCTCTCTCTCTCTCTCTCTCTCTCTCTCTCATGGGGTCTGTGAAGACTGTCACTGAGCCGAAACCCAAGGAGACACCCACTCTGACAGGCCCACTATCTCCAGACCCTAGACCCCCAGGTTCTCCACCCCCTACAGTCCCCAGACCCCTCCGTCACAGGCCCGCCCAGCCTGCCTAAATCCAGACCCGTCTGTCACAGGTCCTCTTTCCTCCCTGGTCCCCCGGTCCCATCTGTCAGCCTTCCTCGGTGCCTTCCAGCCCTGTCCAGGGAGCACCAATCCTGGGACGTGGGCTCCACTGGGTGGTCTGATGGTTCCAGTCCAGTCCACCCACAGCTATGTGCTCACAGGCTGCTGTTTGAGTTGAACAGGACACACACATTCCCGTAATTTCCCCGTGTGAGTGGAGAAGGCACTGGGGTGTTTTCCTCATTTCAGCAGCTGCCTCGGACTGGGAGCGCCAGGCAGACAGCAGTCCTGCGCCTGACCCTGGGACACACAGCGGCTCCACTTGCACCTGTCATTATCTCGGTGTACTTTTATCATAATGTCACTGCTAGGACCATGACATTGCACCACCTGATTCTTTTATACAACACCAGAGATGCACCAAATGAACTGCAGTCATCAAGACTGAAATGCTGACTAGGTTTTGAGAGAGCTTTAACTTCTCGATGCAATTCCACTTCAATACACACAGCAGTTTATTACTGAATGAGCTTAGCAGCTTCAATCCTGTTTTTATCTATTTGGCTGTTTCTTTTGGATTTTGAACCCAAGCTCAGAGCTCACACGCCTAGCTGTTGGTCTCACACTGGACTTTGTGCCAAGTCAGGCACTAGCCACGCCAGACCAGACCAGACCAGGCCAGGCCAGACCAGGCTAGAGGGAAGATGATCTGTCAGGATTGATGGATCATAATTATATCTAGATGGGAACACAGGAAGTCTTGTGAAGTCGTTTAGGACGGATCATTCTCTCAGTCTCTGAGAAGCCAAGCAGCCTAACAAATATTGACATACTGACTAGAACATGTGCATGGATGCATGTTCTCATGCTTTATGTCCATCCATCTTCCGTCTCCTTTCTCCCCCCCCCCCCCTCTCTCTCTCTCTCTCTCTCTCACACACATACACACACACTATTTCCATCTCGCTCACATTGCATGCCACTGGAAAAAGCACAGAGCATTGAATTAATGCACGGCACACAACGCTGCAAATTCAAGTTATTGCTTCTTCCCTCTTCCATAGAGAATGTGTCCAATGAATAATACATGTGTGAATAAACACACATATTGATTTAAACCGAACTCTATGAATATACTATAGATGTGCTCCTGATTTCTCCACTCACCTCCATCACACTGGCTACATCTGTTATTTCATCATCACTGACCTCAGCACATTTTTTTATTTCTTTATGTCTAATGAAATGCCATGTGTTTGGACAAATTTGATTCTTATCACTGTGGATTACAGAAACACACAGACGCATTTGTCCAAACGGAAACAAATTGGATCCATCCTCCGATCACAACCGTCTCCCTGACGCAGGGATTTTGGGCCATGAAATGCCTGACAGCTAACATCACCGTCACTCTGATCAGTGGTGCAGAGCGGCCGGGGGGGGGGGGGGGGATAGACAGAGAGAAACGGGATGTGAGGGAGGGTGGGGAGGTTCTGCATTATTACATGGCCCAAAGAACAATGCATGCATGGAACAGTCAGTTTTCGGTGCACTCAAACACCTGCAGGGTTCTGACCTACAGGAAGCAGACCTGGCTGAACGATAAGAGAGGGTTTAAAGGCCCAGCCAGTCACAGCTCTCCACCAGCTGACCACCATCTGGTTCTGTACCTCTCACGTGAACCCCCGTTGATCGAAATTCATAACCCTAATTTGCATGCTGATCAAAAGGTATTTCAGAGGAACGCTCTCTGAATGTCACTCGGTTTTTAAAACAGATATGCTCCGCAGCGAGGATAGAATGTACATCTGGATCAACTGCGGGGCATGAACACTCTTTTCGATATGAAAATTATACTTGAAAGACGAGATAAAATATTCACCAGAGTGAGGAGTGGAGGGAGATATCACACAGCCTTGAGGTAGCAGTTACCCTGCTGTGTTATCTAGAAAGAAAGATGGAGAGAATGAAATAGAGAGAGAGAGAAAGAGGGATTGGACAGAAGAGATAGAGAAGAGAGTGATCCAGATGCATGATATAGAAAGAGAGAGAGAGATTGAGAGAAAGAGAGGGAGAAAGAGAGAGAGAGATGAAGTGGGAGTGATACAGGCACAGTGAGTATGTAAGAGAGAGCGATCAGTGATAGAGAGAGGAGATAAAGAGGGTAGGTTGAGAAGATAGATGGTTACATTGTGAAGTGGAAGACACAATGCCTCATGTTCAACATCAGGGTCTGGATAAAAACATTTTTTGGTCAGTTGCTTCACAGATTGCAGCCTACTGCAGAGGCAACACTTTCCCTAAGCTACTGTGTACAGTAGGTTGAACCACTTCTACTCATACCCACTAACCAGCCTGGAACATACAAATATCAAATACAATTCTATCTTCTGCTGATGATTGTTTTATACCATTTCAAAAATCTGTAGTAAAAATTAAAAGTAAAAACATATTTCATGATTTTTTGTTTTGCGAGAGTTTGGTGCGCTCCATCGGGTCATCCTCCACTGAACTTGATCAGACTCACATGCAGGCTCTGACAGTTGAATGACAAAACATATCAAACACCTTTTCTTCAACGGCCATTTTCTCTCCTCTCACCCAGGAGAGCGTCTGAGGCAGACACATCCTAGAGATCATTAGATGATCACCAGAGAAAAGTGCGGTGCATCGATTCCCCACAGGAAAATTCTAGGTCAGCCACTGAATAGCAGATGTGGTCTCTTTCTGCCTGCTCAGTAGCAGCCAAGCCCCTGGCTTTATTTTTAGGTGTGTGGCGATCGATGGCAGGCTGAGTCTGTGTCTCACTGTCTCTGTGGCTCCCCATGGACCAGGGCAGGGCAGGGCAGGGCCGAATGCTGCCAAAGGTTGCCACAATCATGGGAATCAATGGGCAGGAAATGTCAACTAGCATGTCTTTTTAACTCACGCTGGGCTGAGGGCATCTGTTGGGTCACACATTAGTTTCATGTGAATGGATGTCTCAACCCCATTTACTGGTTTCCTGCCTCTGTCCTACCCGTGATGCAGATAAATGTAAGAGAGACACGCACATACTAAAGATTGTCAAAGACAGATATCTGCTAATGTTGTTGCAACGATCACATGCACCTCTTTTAGTCATCTCGCACTTTCCTAGTCAAAGTTAGCAGGGGCTGCATTTCCAAGCCAGGCCCAACACAGCCCTTCCCGGGAATGCCCCCCCCCCCCCCCCCCCCCCCCCCCCCCCCCCCCCCCCTATAATTTATGTTCTGTATATCCTAGCATCAAATGATTCTTACTGTATATTGAGGGGACTACTATGAGTAACCACAGTAGATTTCAGGCATCGCACACTTTCCTAGTCAAAGTTAGCAGGGGGTGCATTTCCCTGCATATTTTGATCCTCTAACTTTCTTTAATGAAAACCAATTGCTTCTTTAAAAAGTTTTAATTAATACGCATATATTCTCTTAAAAGTTTGTCATAATTTATTTATGTATTCCAGTGTTGTGCTTCTGCCTTTGGATATATCAAACAAATGTCATTAAGATTTCTTACATCTTGTACTGGATATTCTGTTATATATTTGGCTAGTAGCTGAGAGACTAGAACTCAGACACTGTACTTTAACCACAGTTAGATGTTGCCAGAAGGTGAATTAATATAAAGAGAGATCTTTTTAATCTACGTCTGCAGCTGTTTAAGGTCCATTTCTGGAATAGTTGAGACACTGGTGGTGTGGATTAATTTGAGAGGGATGTTGAACAGTAATTTACTAATGTTCTTTGCACAGGAAAATCTGTCCCCAAATGCTTTTACTATTCCCTGTCTCACCTTTAGCATATGCAAAAAAACAGGACAGATTAAATGAGGCACTTCAGTTAAACAAATGTTTTTCAGAAACGTAGACCTGGAGGCCCACAAATCTCTATACAGTAACAAGCGTTCGTTTCCTCAGCCCTCGCGTCCTCCTATCCACTAATGGTGCGCAAGCCAACCCACTCAAACTCTCAACCCACTCTTGCACTGTCACTCACCTGCAATGTGCACTGGATATTCAGCTCAAACAGGAGAGCCACTTAGGGTCCTTTTAATAGTTTAGGGGAATAGCCTGAATACTAAACCTGTTTGCGTATGTCCTCTGTAACAGGGATTTGTTGATGTATGGTATTTCCACTAAGCCTTTTTTTCCCTATAGTTTAATCCACTCTTCTCCCCCTCAAGTATACTCACAAGCCTACCGTAGTCCTCCTATAAGCCTTAGCCTACTATAAAGCTACTCTACAAGTAACTATGCTTGATGGGAAAAACACTTCCAATAGACAGGAGGGACAGCCAACTGGCTTCTGCTCAGTGTATCATCCAGGCTGCTGAGGTGGACCTGGGAGATCATTGATCTCCAGTAGCAGGCTTCTCCCCAGTCATTAGCACATGTACCTGGGGCAGCGCAGGCCACACAGTACCCCCTATAAATGGACTGTAACTGCGGTGTGTGACCCAGAGGTAATGATGGCAGAGACAGAACTCAGCAGACAGGCCGCATCGAAGGGTCGGCCATTATTCGTATTCAAGGGGAATCAGGTGGCTGAGCGGTGAGGGAATCGGGCTAGTAATACAAAGGTTGCCAGTTCGATTCCCGGTCATGCCAGCTGTACAGTTCTGATACCACAGAGTTTAGGTGCTGCAACTGGGACTGTCAGAAGGTGACAACAACAGACACATGCCAACATAAAATGTACTCCTAGATTTCACCTTTTTGTGGATAAGGGTGTTAATTCTGGTGATGTTGTTAGCAAAAATAGCTTTCAGACCTAGCTGGCTGGGTTTGTTGGATTTATTGCAAGTGTCTGGAATGTGACTGAGGAATCAAATATCTCATTGGAGATCAACAAACACCTAGTTCTCCACCTCCTGTCAGGATTTAATCCGCATGGTACGACAGATTCTGTGTCTAATATGCCCACAGGCACTGGATCAAGGGGAACATCTTTGCCTCTCAAAACATCTTTGGTGTGAGAGTCTAGTATCATGAGATATTGCGTCACATCACAGAGTGCACCTTGCACAAGGAGCCCATGTAGCCTGCTGGTCATTCTAGATGAATGGCTGGATCAGCTAGGTCTGCAAGAATGCAAAAGGGAAACTTAGGGAAGAAAATATTTCCAGATGGGTCTGTCTCTGACTCATACTGTCCACATGCATATTTACTGAGCTGCTCTTCAAACGCCATCGTTTCCTGGTTTCATGCATAACAGTATCAAAATCACAACATCTATTGCGAGTAAATACACCTAGACCGGATGAAAGACAGGATATCTTCTTGTAGCATCCATGTAAACATTCATTTAAATATTTTCTGAGGAGGGGTAAACCGTTATACTGCTTGTCCGATTGACAGCCTGCCAGAGAGCATGGAGGTTTGCCTTTGTGAGAAGCTTTTCATCTCAGACCCCCCCTCCCCTCCCCCCACCCACCTCCATCTCCAGACAGTGGGGTTTCACTGGTAATTTGAACAACTATCTCACTTGTCCTTTGATCTGACATGATCAGTGATCGGGCGGAAAGCGCAGGGAAGAGGAACAGAGGCAGCATCTCCTTCATGTTCCCAGTCTCTCTGCGAGAGGCAGACACAGGTGTATGTCTGAGTCTTCTTAATTACATGGGTTATTTCAACCTGACTCGTGTTGAGGCAGTGTACTGTGTGTTTTTTTGCGGAAAGTTTTGCATAGCATCAATGGGAAGCATGCTATTCTGTGCTGTTCTGCTGTTGACCCCCCCCCCCCCCCCCCCCAATTAAAACTTAAACAAGCCTGTGAGCACTGCAATTGATGGATTTTAAAGCTTGTTATCGTTTGATTTTATTGTTCTGTACGTGCCAGCCTTGTATTGTAGCTTTTGGACCAATCACTTACTGTAAAAGCTACTGTCAGCAGGATATCTTAGTCATTTTCTTTTTCATATGAGCAAAATTACACACAATGGTGGTTCTTACATGAAATACCTCTGCCTGTGACATCCATGATAGCTTGTCATTGTGGATGTAAATGAGCAGCTGTTCAAAGTAAACGAGGCAGTCGAGCCAAGACTACCTACGCTTTGTCAAGCTTTAAAACGATTCTCAGGCAAAAGTGAGGTATTTGAGGTAAAAGTTTTAAACAAAGCACATGCCTGACAACTCTTGTTTTTGTGGATGAGAAGGTTGTGGGTGAGAGGCTGCCTTCTTGTGCATATGGTTAAAAAAGCATTGATTCAGAACTGCACAATGGTGTTCCCTGAGTATGGAAACAAAAGTGTGGGTGGGGGTTGGGGGAAGTGCAGAGAGATCGTCTAACGTTCCTTTGCTGTTCTCACATGAGAGATACACACCCGTATCTTCTGAAAGCGCAGTCAGGCACATAGAAAAGCGACAGGGGAGAACCTTCTGATGAAGCTACCCTTGACATTGAAAGTCAAAACCTGCATGGGGTACTCTACAGAGATGCAAATATAGATTGGTACATATGTATATCGGTTGTTGCAGATCTCTCTTGATGTTATTGTCTTGTACTTGACAGGCTTGTATTGTATCCTCTGGACCTATTGGAAACTCAGTTGTAGAGCATTTGGCGGCAGATCTAAAGGCCCCAGGTTCAAATCCCCTCCTGTGCATCTCTTTGGATAACATTGTGAGTTTGGATGAAAGAGATAACTGATTCCACAGCTAATGTCTCTCTCACTCGTCAGCACAGATGAGCTTCCTCCCTATCTGGCCTGGACTGCGAACTGGGGTCTGCTGACTTACCAACATGACGACCACCTCTATAAACACTGCTTCAACCACCTGAGCCACCTAAAGCTAGCTCTTCAATGGCAGGGGTGGGCTGTATTTAGACTGAGGAGTGAGTTAAACGAATTCAATTTAATTACATATTTATAGACAGATATGCATCTACAAAATATCTGTTTTCAAAAGACTTCTTTCCACTCATCTTGCCTCATACCTTTATCATCCAGTTTTGTCGATTTTTCTGGGGGAATCCTGTCATTCTAGTTCCTGTCCAACAGGGTGTTCATTGTAAGCTTCCCAATCCTTCTCCCACCCTTTGTGTCGCCTGCCTCCCAGGACTCACAGGATTGTGTGGGTGGCCACCAAAACCGTTTAAAGATTTAAGGCTCTAATTTGGTAATTACTGGTTCCTCTTCAATGGTACTCTGACATCATTTCATCTGTTGTTACAGTCGGCTGTGTTGGCTGTGTTGACCCTCTCTCTATCCCTCTCTTTCTCCCTCTCTCTCTCTATCTCCCTCTCTCCCCCTCTCTATCCCTCTCTTTCTCGCTCTCTCTCCCTCTCTCCGATTACCTCTTTCTCCCTCCCTCTCTCTGTCTAGTCCTCTCTCTCTATCCCTCCCTCCCTCTCTCTCCCTCTCTCCCATTACCTCTTTCTCCCTCTCTCTGTCTAGTCCTCTCTCTCACTCTATCCCTCCCTCTCTCTCCCTCTCTCTTTCTATCCCTCTCTCTGTCGCTCTCTCTCTCTCTCTCTCTCTCCCATTACCTCTTTCTCCCTCTCTCTGTCTAGTCCTCTCTCTCTCTCTATCCCTCCCTCCCTCTCTCTCCCTCTCTCTTTCTATCCCTCTCTCTCTCTCTCTCTCTCTCTCTCTCCCTCTCCCATTACCTCTCTCTCCCTCTCTCTGTCCCTCTCTCAGTTCATGCAAAATAGAATCTGGTGGTTTCCTCCAATTAGATGGAATTTGAGGTGTCGTGAAGCCAGCCAATCACAAAGATTGGATGAAAATATGTGTCTTTCACAACTAAATAGAATAATTAAAGTGTTGGGAAGCCAGCCTGTTTCCCTCTCCTATTTCTTATACTGTAAGTGTCCCAGCAAAGCCTTGCTGCCCCCAGATATTAACCACACTGCAGGGGAAGCCTTGTCACACAGTCTGTCTTCAGCTTCCAACCTCACAGACCCCAGAGTCTGAGTTGGAGTACTGTAGAAGATCGGATACTGACTCGCTGAAAAACACACAGTAACACTGGGTTATATGTATTGTACGGCCTCCTGTACTTAAAATATGTCTGAAATTGCAGGGATTTCCTGCCTTGGCCATTCATTTGCTGCCATTGTTCATAATAGAGTCTAGAATTCATTTCATGCCCAAGCTGCCATCCCCCGTTCTCTTCCTCCAGCTATTGTGAGGACTGACAGGATGTGATGTCGGCAGGTAAAGAGCTGGCCTCATCGACGCCTGGCATCATTAAGAATGGACCACCATGCCGGAGAGTGTGTGTGTGACATTTTGGAGCACTGGGAGCTGCGAGCTGGGCCTGCAGTACAGATAATGTCCCAGGGGTGAAGTCATGAGGGAAACAATCACTTTATTGGGTGTGCTTTGCCTTCGGCAAGGGCACAACCTTTGTTCTCTCACATATACACATATACATGTACATCTACTTTCGGAAACAGTAGTCTACTATGTCACTGAAGTATTAGCATCATGACATTAGCCTTTGTTGCCCGGGCAACACATACTACAGTGGTCTATGATGCATCTGTTTTCAATCGTTAAAATAATCATTCCTCACAAATACATTTTCGTTGTAGGATTTATTATGACATTACATTACAAGTAAACGATTTGTTGGAGAAAATATCATTACCTGTGGTTTCAAACCAGTGTTGCTCACTGAAACGCTGTAGCCTACGTGAGACACTACAAAAACATCTACACAACTGTAGGAAGTCAAACGGCGACAGAACATGTTCGGCACTCCCCTTACTTAAATCAAAAATCTATCTAACTACTAACCTTAACTTCATTGCCACAGCCTAAACTTTGTCAATCTGTTCATGAAAATAATTAAACCGTACAACGGAACGTTAAATAAAATTCAACCAACGCAATCGCTACCAAGACGAACACAGCAGTAGTCTAGTACTGTACCGTAGTAGTACAATTTACCGGGGCAGCTTCTCCACACAGGGCTATATCGCACTTGGCGTTGTTACTGACAATGATCGCTACCAGTGAGCTTTTTATGAAAGCGATTTTCCACTAAATAAATGTCAAGCTTATTTACGTTTTTGGGGGCATATTTTCAGTTAGCAGATGGTACTGTTTGAATCGCGATTCCATCTTCTACTGCCGGTGTTACGTCCCAACTGGTTCCCAATTTAACTGGTTCCCCAGCTGTGCGTGCACCTATCAGTCTAGCTTATCACCTATCAGGAGCTGTGATGTCGTGGAAAATACGACTATTGCCTCGAAACAACCCCAAATACGTGTATAGTAGCCTACATTCAGTTAGTGTCTATGGGAACCAGTTGATTCAGAAGAAGCCAAATCAAAATGTTACCTGAAGGCCAACGTAGTTAACAAATACGTAACGATTTAGACAAATTTTGTGAGCTGGTATAGCTCGCGGTGTAAATCAGCGGACTTTGGAATGCATGTATTTTTGCTCTAGTGCGATCGAATCCCACTTCATGCGAGCCTGCAAATGTTTTATTTTGTCTCCATTTATTTTGTCGCGAATGGTAGCCTAATGTAGTGCGCACGTAGCCTATAGGCCTACTTTCATATTTGCCGCAGCAAATATGAGATCCGACTTGAAAATCACCAGTAATATGTTTGTGAATTTGTAACGAATCTGGTGATAGAGGCAGACTGATAGGTGCACGCACAGCTGGGGAACCAGTTAAATTGGGAACCAGTTGGGACGTAACACCGGTAACGTCGTACAATAATCTTCAAAGGGGGTTCTTTATTCATTAATGAATGCAATATGAGTAGGCTAAATGTCAATTTTTACACCGGTCTGCCAAATTTATTCGTTTTGATTCAACGATGAGGCTGCCTCTTGCAGGTGAAATGAGAAGACATCTATTTCATTCTACACTTCACTCGTATTTTCAGTTGTAAATGAAAAGAATTTCAGCAAAAACAAATGCTTTTAAATCTATGTAATCTTTATAAATAATAAGTATGCATTTTTATATAAAATATACAGAAATATCAGTTGTAAAAATGTAATTCAAAAACGGACCCCTGTGCAACCGACGCAAGCAAGCACACCCTACAATTTCCCCAGAAATTGTACCCTCTCTAGTTTATTTCATTCTCATTAATCCCACACACTTGGAAGGAGGCAGCTGTGTGTTTTTGTGTGTATGTGTGTCTGTGGTGTGTGTGTGTGTGTGCACGTGAGAGTGTGTGTCTGCTAACAAAGTTCACTACAATGACATATACTGTATAATATCTGCTATCTTTTCCACTTGCTATCACAATTGTGCACCTGGCTTCTAAAGATCTCATTCTGGCATGTTACAGTTGGAAAGCACATACAGTTAGAACATGCCCTCAGCATAAATGTTGTTAAGCAGAACATCATGCCAGCTCCTCAGTAACACACTGCGAATCTCTGGTTGACTGTATTTTTCCTAATTGAGCAGAAACAGGCCTGTTCCTGCTGTGACTGCTGTGAAAGCTGGACCCCAGAGTCTCAGTGCTGCCTTGTGCTCTCCCAGACTCTCTCTAAACCCAGCATCCTGCTTGTTTACTGTCCTAGAGCTCCTGTTTTGAAATTCCGATGAGGGTCCATCCAGGGTTCTTTTTATGGGTCCTGCTGATTCAAGGGGCCCCCAGGGGGGACTGGAGACGGAGGCATCGCAGGGTTGTCATTAGGGCCATGGCGTTCAGCAGGGCGCCTGCCTGCCGCATGGGCTTGCTTGATCTTCAAACCTTTCCCATCAGCCTTTGAGAAATGGCGTACGTCTCCAAAGACCAAGCACGAGCGAAATCCCTTCATTCATGGCTCACCTTCCGCAGCTTGGTCACGTCCTATCCCAGCATAACTCAGAGAAATGTCTCTGTGGATTTCTTTCTGACAGAAGCTTGTTCATGGACAGTTCTATTAGATTAGTTAAGAGGCTGTAACTCTGTTAGACTGCCTGTTAATGAAGACAATTCCTTGTTCTCACCATTTCTTTATTGAATTGCACTAAAAACGGGGGAGAGAACCCTTTTGGCAACATGCTGAAACATCACTCAAAAATCCCTCTACTAGATCTGATCAAACTGCTGGGAATGTGGAGAAAGAGAGAGAGAGGAAGAGGGAGTTTGAGAGAGAGAAGAAGATGCATTAAGGCATTAAGTAGGATTTCTAACAAAGTTACAACCATTACGCTAACATCATAAGGGTGTCAGTGAACAAGGATTTGTCAAATCTACAGCCTCAACACCACCGTTGTCTGGGTAGGTTATTCTCTTTGTGTTGGCCAGTAAAGATGTGTATGACACCGTCCCCAGACGAGGGGTGTGTTTGAGATAAATGGATTTCATCACATTTTCATTAAAGCTCTCAGCTACCACCCTGGTGAGCCAGGCATTAAGTAATTGTGAGCTAGAAAAAGGGTAATTTCATTAGGTAAGGTTATTAATATGAAACATCACTGAGACATATTAAAATACCAGAATTTCCATACTATGCAATTCCCTTGTCACATTATGTCTAAATGCATGTCAGCAACTTAGTGACAATAAATCTACTTTGGCTTAAACATGAAATGATCGAATACAGTATGTGAATATCTGAATGTAAAAAAAAAAACACTGGCAATTTCAAAATGGAACCCTTACCCCCTCTACCATTTTGCTTCACTGTAAATTAATCTTATAAACCTGTAGATGTAGAATTTATTTCTAGATCGTTTCTGTTCATGATTCATAATTTACAGTCCTGATAGAATATATCACAGAATATATATGTCAGAATTGCTTAGGAAGGTGCTACCCAATAGGTTTTGTCACATTTTGATAACCTTTACAAGCAATGATGCTGTGAGAACAGTGAATCAGAGCTACGGCTGAAAAAGTCATAAACTAGAATCTAAATCTAGAGCAGCAGTCCATTGACCTGCACATCACTTTTTTTGGAGCCACAAAATTTGAAGCTTGAGTTGTTGTGTTGTTTGAGTGGTTACTGTAAGGACTCTTCTGTACTGTTACCACATGTTTGAAAGCACATTACGTGTTTCATCAGCGTGTACAGTAATGCTTCATTGAGTCCTTTTATCCACTATGCAGAAGTTAGAGACTTGTTTGCGGAAACAGTGGAATAGGTAATTAGACAAGTCAAGATATCTGGATTGTTTTAAGTGATGAGAGAGAGAGAGAGAGAATGAAAAAAAGCGGCATCGACATCAGAGACACAAAGAGGAGGAATTCAAAGAGAAAAGCATGTTCAATCCTTTCATATTTGAAACGCATTACAAGATTCATGGGGGCATGAGAAGTGTCAATGGGAAAGCGTATGATTATCTAGCAGCATTTGTCCTTTTGTGCCAACCGGAGCACCCGCATAGGATGGCTGGCCCACAAAATATATATATATATTTTATATGAAAAAGATAAAGATCCTGTATGTCATACAACAAGCATGTAGTATACTGTTATTATTTCAACTGAAATGTTGTAGTAAAGTTGAACAGTTGACCACGATGACTTCACCCTGAGTTAAGCTGTCATTATGTTCGTGTTTTTGAGAGGGACATTTTCTTCTCCGGCCCGATGGGTATATTCAAGGGTTAGTCATGGCCAGTGATTGTGCAGTGTCCTCGTATTCATCTTTTGGTGGAGTTTGCCCTGTGGAGTTCAAAATGCACATGCCAAGGTCAGTACACACAGAATAGAGATATTATCAAGGACAATATTTCTCACAGGAATAAGCGAAGCCACTACCCCGGTACATTTAGTCATTTTCTCCCAGTTTCATTTGTGGTGAGTAGATAAGTTATGAATTCATCTTTGCTGCGGTATGTGAAAAACAAGTTTGCCGAACACTCTAAAGTGTTGTTTTGTGCTCAGTGAGAAGGAAAAGAAGGTCCTAGTGGGTCTGGCTTCTAAGCCACAGTCATACAGTAACAAACACTGCAGAGAATGAGGTGGTCATTATTGTATGAATCTTAGAATGAAAGAATATCATGTATATTAATCAAATATATTTGAGATTGATATGTTGTTCCTTGTATGCTTTCCCATTGACACTTCTCATGCCCCCATGAATCTTCTAATGCGTTTCAAATATGAAAGGATTGAACGTGCTTTTCTCTTTGAATTCCTCCTCTTTGTGTCTCTGATGTCGATGCCGCTTTTTTTCATTCTCTCTCTCTCTCTCTCTCTCTCTCTCTCTCTCTCTCTCTCTCTCTCTCTCTCTCTCTCTCTCTCTCTCTCTCTCTCTCTCTCTCTCTCATTCTCTCTCCCACTGTCTCTTTCTCACTCTCTAAAATAACTGAATTTCTGACATGAGGGGGGACGGGGACGGGGGACGAGGAGGCTAAGAATTCTATCATTATCTCCATGGCAACATGAGCTCTGAGTGCGAGCTGCCAGTTTGATATTGCACTCTGAGCTTCAGTGGGCTCTCATCGAGCAGTGGGGCTTCAGAGGGGCCCATTGTTTTCTCTGTAAAGTGCCTGAATAAAAAAGGGGGGGTTACTACTCTCTCTCTGTATGCTAAGCTCCAGGAGATAACATGATGACATCACATGCCCAAGCCAGCGGACGTGAATTTTAGTTTTGCATACAGAAGCAGGCTTTTTGCTCTATTTGATGAGACCTTGGGGGGTTTTAGGTGATGGTCGCCATCATTAGACTTTCACCACATCAGCTGAGACCAAGTGAAGAGCAGCCCGGGTGTTCCTCCCAGTACGTCCCACTTCTGAAACGTACAGCAGGGCTCTCATAGCGCGGTGCAGCCTACAGTCAGGCAGGAGTCTGCTGTCCGCATGGACCCTGGCTGCTCCAGGAGGGGAGGGGCTTCTCCTAAACGGCCCAGGTCCATGGACGGAGTATCAAATAGAAGCTTAGAGGCTTGTTGTCATACAAACAGACTAATATTGTTCCTCTGACACAAACACTTGTTTCCCACAGAGCATGTCAGCTGATGACAGGGTGCTGAGGAGGGGAGATTAGGGAGGCGGGAGGCATCTCACCGCTGGAAGAAGCTGAATCGATTGTTGTAGGTGATGCCTTATTGTTCATACAAATGATTCATGAAATGCAGCACAGTGGACTGGTATGGATGCTTCAGTCAAGGTCTGAACAATACTCGACTGATTGAGAGGACGGAATTACGACTGTAATTGAAAAAGCGGTTAATTGTACTTTGAGCTCACAATCTATATATTTACTGTAATTCCTAGTCTAGACTCTCAGCAAATCACCATCTCTCACTAATCAAAGGAGCAGATCTGAATCTCTGCAGAATTGGATGCAAATAATTTATATTTGAAAACTGCAAATGAAAACTTACACTAAGCCAAGGGCCATTTTACGGCATTTAGCAGGCCTTGTCTCATTTTTTAAATTTAAATTAATTACTCAGAGCTCATAACTGCAAACAAACACACCATTAACAAGCATTATGCAAATGTTTCTGCATCGTGTTGCTCGGTGTGATTCGTCACAGTCACATGGTTTGGATCGGATAACATAAAGTCTGTGTGAATCACCGACTGATTGGTTCTTCAAAAAATACATCCCTCAGTTTGTCATCGCCTCATACAGTCATGTCACATGTGCAACAATCTAAAAGCACTGCTAGCAACTAACAACCACTTGCAGTAATTACGCTTCAGCAAAACCATTTATTTTTACAGTACTTATTAGTGGATCTCATTAGCGATTGGTGGCTGTTCTGGGTGAGGACATTTAGAGCAGTTAGCCTGTTATGCAGATATGCTCATATACATGTATTTCAGCTGCCGTCTCTTACCTTCATTGAATTACAGCAAAACAATACTGAGATGTATAAATGCATTGGAAATGGTGGAACAATATGTAAGACTACATAAAGTGCAAGTACCCAACAGTGTGAGATAAGTGCAAACAATAAATGCACCGAGCAAAACAAAAAATACACCGGACATTAAATGTACAGGACAGTAGATACACAGAACATGTCTGCTAAATTAATCAAATGTAAAAATGTACATTTAATTGTAATGTAGAGCAAATGATAGATAGAAACCTCAGATCTAGGAAAATCTAAGATGTACTTTCCTTAGCAGCTGGGACTAGTTGACACCATTGAACAGCCAATCACAACTTTTCTTTCTGTGTTCGGCAGCACTCTCTGGCTCAGTGAGAGACATCATTACCTTCCTCTCTACAGGATCGGCAGGCTCACACACAGCAGCCTCTGTGGAAACTCTTCAGACTTGCAACTTCATAATTGGTTGATGAAAAATCTTGGCTTCAAGTGGTATTAGAAGCGATACATTTCTAATTCAAAGGCCGTTCCAGGACAAGGGTATACTTACGGACAATTAAGATGGAAAAAATCCAATCTGCGCTCAATTCAGTGTTGTCCACCATGTTGCTAATGATAACGTTAGAGTATGTTTGGAGCAGCCACTACTGAAACAACTTGATTTGGACCTTTTGTTCTGGAGTGTGTGGTTCATGCCAGTGCCACAGCCATGTGCAAACACATTTTAACCTTCTGGCTTACTCCATTTGCCTCCCATGGTGCTAATGCTTCAGTAATTACAACCCACAGCAGGGGGCTGGGGGTGGGGTCCAATCCTAAACAAAAGGATTGAACATCCTACAGTCATCCAGATGGGAGTCCAGCTCCATGCTACTGTAGTGCTACCCAGTGCCAAGCCCTGACTTTATGTGCTGAAGAAGGGAGTGCCTCTGAGAAATGGCTAGGTGGTACTGTCCTTTAAAATTAATGCTCTCTCTTTACTGTACACGATAAATTATCCACTGTGTTACAGCGCCCTTTCTTTGAAAACACCACCCTTCCCCCTTCCTCTGCAAAAGAGAGAGTCCTTGAGAGACAAACGAGGGAGAGGAAGCTGGAGAGGTGGAGGGGGTGGTGGAGAAACGGAGAGGCATAAACTGCAGTACACCAGAGAGAAGACAACAACAACCTCAGGTCGCTGCACGTTACAAGTACTTTGACCTGAAAAGGTCACGAAATCATGTTTTTTCTTTTTCTTTCTTTCTTTCTTTCTTTCTTTCTTTCTTTCTTTCTTTCTTCCTCTCTCTCCCTCCCTCTCCCTCTCTCCCGCTCCCTCTCTCCTCCCTCTGGTCAGGTGTGGTCTTTCGAAGGGATGATGAAAGGCCTCCGCCGTGGGCGTGTTTGGGCACCTTAGCCGTCTCTGTGCGCCTCACCGGGGCACCCATTAACCTTTCCCTCCTCTCTCAGAGGGCAGAGTCGACGCTAAAATAAACCTGCCTGTTTGGCCTATTTGGAGGGGCTTGTCTCGGCAGCTCTATGAGTGAGGCGAGCAAAGGTTATCATCCAATGAAGCACAACATTAGGTTCCTCTATCAAGGTCGCTTTACAGAGACTGACCACTGGAGAGGAGAGGGATACTGTCAGGAGGTTGGTGCGGACACTGAATTCTTACAAAACGCATCTCTTCTATCCTCTCTTGAATTGGCTGTGCAGGACTAGGCCAGAGAAAGGGTTTGCTGAGTAGATAATATGATGTATTTTTGAAAAGTTTAAAGAAACATGTAAATCTACTAATGAGACTGCCATTGTTTGCCTCTGTTTCCACACTGCTTGTGATGGGGCTGTGAAAAAAACGTATTTTTGCAAATAAAGTAAGACTCTCTAGGAATTCCCCCTGCTCTAATTGCTGTGTACTCTAATAGTTCAAGTAACAGGAGTTACAGCAAATGGGATGCAAACATCCTCTTTTCATATGTAATTTCTTCAAAATGGCCTCTTAACAGGTCTTGGCAAGACACTATTAGCCATCTGCAGAAGCACTCACCCTGGTTTTCCATTAGCTTGTTACCAGTAGCAACCATCTGCCTTTCAGAAATCAGATGTTTTTTCAGTAGCGACCGTAAACATGATGAATTAGTGTTTATCGGTGCAATTCCTGTTGCTTGGGGTTTATCAATACTGTGCCTGCCATGAGCCACACCTTCCACAGACACCATGAGACAAATCAGTTTCACACAGGATACAGGCAGTCTATATTTTCCACTAAATTATGGATAAAGTATACATAGTATGCTTGTTATATACAAGTATGTAACAGTACATTCAATTGAGTTATCTTTTGTGGGTTTCTTAGGAGGAAATTCCAGTTAATTGTTAGCTATCTGTGACAGATGTCCCTCTGTCACATTCATAGTTTCAGTATGAATGTCAAAGACATCGCTGTTTGATGTAGCTCCTCTTGAAAAGGACCTTCTTCATGTGGGTATACTGCAGCCTCGTCTTCTGAATTATTCAAAACATTTACTTCCGCCCCACCCCAAACCCCCTCAAAAGAGCCTCTGCCTTCTAAACTGGAATAGTAAACTTCCATTTGTGCTTACGCATTCTTCCACAGCCTATTTAAAGGGCAGCCCTTTAAAGTAACACTCCATCCATCTATCCTCTTTCTTCATGCTCCTCCATGCTCCCCTTCATTCTTTTTAAAGACCTCAATCAAGCTCCCCTACCTGCTCTAGTGCCCACACCACCACCACCAACCTGTAGAACCTCATCTGGGCAGGGTTCCAGGTCTCCCCCGCCCAATGACAGCCTGACATCCTGTGGTCAACTACCCATCTCCCCTATCCCTCCACCCCCATGCACAAAGGCCAAACTAGCACCACCAGCTTTAACAAACAAAGCCTGGAATATCCATCTCCGTTGAGGAATTCCAGGAAGCTCTCAGATCAGGAGCCAGTTAAGTCTAAAAGTAACACGTGTTCCCATGGTCCACTGGGCAAAGCTGCAAAGACCTTAAACATCTGCCGATTATAGCTGACCAGTGTTGCGGTTGAACTTAAGAACAGGCTTAAGCTTTCCCCGTCTTTTAAGAAATCAACTTGAGCAAACTAAAAAATGGAATTGGATTCAACTTCTTGGCATGCTGAAGTTGTAAACCATTTCCTGCTTGAAGTACAAGATCCTCAAAACAAGTGCTGCGCCTGTCCAGAGTGGGCTAACCAGTTTGACATGCTGGCTCTGGACGAATATCCAGCCCTTCACTGAAGACTGGGGAATAACATTTCAGCCTGTCAGTCACTAGAGATATCAATGCGAGAGAGATGCACCAGTGGTGATGATTGATTCGGGATTCTCCTCTGAAGCCTGTTTGTGTGTTTGCTACTCTGTGGTTCATGGGCTGTAAACCATATGAAATCCCTTCATAATATATTGATTTATTTTTCGGCTCAACATCAGACAGACTTAGAGGGGGCCATTGTTTGTGGCCATTGCATTTTAATAAGATGGATGAGCAAGGATATGGAAGGAGAGCGAGAGAGAGAAAAAGAGAGGAGAAATGTAGACAGAAAGAGAGAGAGAGAGAGAGAGAGAGAGAGAGAGAGAGAGAGAGAGAGAGAGAGAGAGAGAGAGAGAGAGAGAGAGAGAGAGAGAGAGAGAGAGAGAGAGAGAGAGAGAGAGAGAGAGGGAGCGAGATAGAGAGAGCATTGTTTGTGACCTGTCTGACTGAGGGGCATGTTAGGAATGAATCAATGAACTATTAGAGCTAGAATCCAGGCATGAAAGAGCATCCATCTTGAGCTTCAGAGATACAGAGGTCATCAACAGTGACACTGACAGGAAGGGCGCTCTTGTCAGCTCTGAGGCACCTCTCCTGTCCCCACCGGCGGTGTGCGGCGTTTGTTTTTAATAGCTCCATGTGTCAACAGGCACATAACTGTCACACGGCCACCAAGGCTGCCACAGCTGCTGAGGTTGCATCCTAATTGCATCATGGCAAAGTAGCAAGATTGCTCTTGTTTTACTTGAGGCAGAGTAGAGTAGGTTTGTGGTATGCATGCAGAGGGCTCTCCAAATCCTGTTCCTGGAGACCTAGCGTCCTGTCCTGTTTGAACCCCAACAATATACTCGCACTCCTGATTCTGAGGATTTATTTATTCGTAAATGTCGAAGGAAAGCTGATTGTTTATGTTAATTCAACAATCAGTCACAGCCTCAATTCAGGTGTCATGCAGATATGGTCCTTATCAATTTCTTGAATCATCTGTGTATTATCTTTCAAGATTCCCAAACTATTAAACGAGGTGGACAGATGCCGCCACATATTATTAGTACCCCTGGGCTATCTTTAGCCTATCATAAATCTGAGGTCTGACACCAGTAATCACTCTGTTCACAGCAACCAGCCCAAGCCAGGCCAGCCTTCTAAAGAGGGTTAATGTGGTGGGCGGCCATCGTTTCCATTTTAGCGGACCCATGCACACACTCACAGACGCACATATACAATCACCTGGAGATTGCTCTCAAGCATTATTGTATGAGAATGATTCTTCCCTCCAGTCCTTCCCTTCCTCCCTTCTTACTGCTTCTGACTGCAGCTGCTGACACTGGGGTGACAATGAAAGAAAATATTGCCAGCACCTTTTGTAATTACATGTCAGAGATTAATGGACAGGAACAACAGCAGATCTACCTGAGAGAGAAATAGAATGAGGGCGAGAGAGAGTGTAAGGAAGAGATATAGAGAGACAGAAGGAGGGATAAAGCGAGACACACTGAGAGAGCGAGTGAGAGACAGAGTTGGAGAGCCAAAGTAATAGAGCAAGAATAGGGAGAGGCAGAGAGAGAAAAGAAAAAAGGAGTGACAGCGAGGTCACTCAAGCATTACGGCATGAAAGGAAACTCCAGGACAGCATATTCTGCAGATTAGATATGTATGCATACGAGTAGGAAGTCACTGCTGCTGAAGGAACTGGGTTTTATTAGAGAGAGCGAGAGAGTGTGTGTGTGTGTGTGTAGGCTATCTTACAGGGAGGTGGAGTCAGGGATCAGACATGGGGATGGAGCCTCTGAATCGCCCCTGCTGCCTCGCCTCACCTCGCCTGCCCCCCTCTCCCCCATTTCCTGTTTACTCTGGCGCTTTATCAGTAACAAGCTAGGCAGTTGTCCGCAGACATACTTTGCTGCGTTGACTGGGAGGTTGAAGGGCGAGATAAAGGGGTTGTCAGGGAGACCTTGGACAAGAGATGAAAGGCAAGAGTACAACTTGACGGAAACTTCCGGTACTGAACCGAGGAGAAAGAGAGAGAGAGAGAGAGAGAGAGAGAGAGAGAGAGAGAGAGAGAGAGAGACGAGAGAGAGAGAGAGATAGAGAGAGAGAGAGAGAGAGAGAGAGAGAGAGAGAGAGAGAGAGAGAGAGAGAGAGGCTGGTCTGCTACTGCAGTTATACTCACCAATGATGAGCAAAACAAAAAAGACCATGATGTTACCCAGTTTAGACTGATTGACAGTTATTTGAATGTTGATTTGTTTCATGGTTGTAAGATAATGTAATGTTATGAAACCTGTCACTATCTATTTGCAGAGGATTAACAGGCAGTCTTGAGATGAACTTTGAATCCCTAAACTACAGAGATCCAGAGTACCATTCACTCTGTGTGGAGTCTGTTTTATCTCTTTAATTTTCACATACTGTACAGTAACCACTGCATGAATACCCTTTTATCATGAAAACCACAATGCTCTATCTTCTCGCGCTGCTTTGCACACCAGTGATAAATGATGCCAATTAAAACAGATTTCCATACCCATGCTCCTCATTAAAGAGAACGACCAACCGCCAGGCTTGGCTCGTTAATATGATGTCACAGTTTCTCTACTATCAGCTTCCAATAAGCCAAGAACATCCAGCCCATGTAATGGAGGACTGGACACTGTCTAGCTTGTGTTGACATTGTCCACCAAGCTCGTTCCCTCAGACAAGACAGAATAATTGGGATTATAATGATGGCTTGTCTGTTGTCCTCTGGTCTTGTATCTAATGAATGTTACTCAGGACTCTGGCAATGGCTCCCTCTTGTCTGCTGACCTAGCCTTCAGTCGTTTAGTGAGCCTGGTAGAAGCATTGAAAGAGAGGCAAAAACCCAACGGTGAATAACCAGGACTGTCCAGGTCCAGGCCGTTCCAGGACTGTCCAGGTCCAGGACTGTCCAGGTCCAGGACTGTCCAGGTCCTGGTCCAGAGAGGTGGGTTGTGGTGATGGTCACAATCCAACACCGCAATGTGGTGTCTATCCATAATTAAACCCGAGTCCATGGTCTGAGAGGGATGTTAAATTTGATGATGCAGAGTTTATGCTGGCAATTCTCATTCTCAGACTATGAAACGCACCATATGGTCACTGTGTTATTTTACTCAGCGACAAAAATATTGTGTGACTGAAATGCCGAATCACACGGTTTCAATGTCTACCAGACACCCGTCTGGAAGAAGACAGAACCAACTCAGAACAGCCTGCTTCAATTCCACCCTGCACATTTGAAAAGCTTTGTATATTTTATTTGGAATATAATTTATACAATGTTAACTCTGTTTATCAATACTATGTCTAAACACTAAACCACTACCAGTTACATTGGGAAACCTGACGTCAATGAAAATACTTCCCTTTATCATGGTTAGATACAGTGTGATTTAATTAAGAACTACTCCAGTATGATGAATGTGATTTACTACAATGGAATCAATGGAGGAGCCATCTTAATGACAAATCTCTGATGACATATCGTAAATCACGCTTCCGTCTATCGGCAGGTGATATATGATTAAATCCCACTAATGCAGTGTCTAGTCCTGCCAGTATCCTGGCAGTCAGCCCGAGCTTTGTGCTCCACAGGTACTGTGGACTTTTATCTCTGGAGCCATTTTGTGATGAAACCAGTTCAGTAGCAAAGATCATTTCAATCCAGGAGACAAACCTCAACATTCTCCAGTCCGAAAGCACCATCCTACTCAAACAGAGAAGAAACGTGGTTCTGACTACCTTTGGCCAATTTAACTTGGATAAATGAAGGACATTTTGTTTCTCACACACACAAACTATTATATTTAACTGCATTCTCTCTGGCAGGGCCTGCCAACCACCTCCGGAGTGATTTCATACCAGGATGTATAATTAAAAATGGTTCAGAAGAGAACATTTGGCTACAGTGGCTAGAAAGCGGCCCCAGGCGAGGTTGGAGGAACCTCATTACCCAGTGGATGGTGGAAGGGGGGGGGGGGGATGTGTGTGTGTGGGGGAGGGGGGGGGGGTGGAGTGGAGGGTAGGGGGTTGACAGTAGCCAGACAGATTACTACCAGTCAGGGGTGAAAACAAGACATTTATTACAACTATTTTAACAGTTTACCAGACCCCTCAACAGAATGATTAACATTATTTTCTTTAGTTTGTCTTCATGGAAAGGCCATTTGACACCTACATTTAACACCTGCTCCAGCAATCTAAACTCTAAAATGTAAATCAGCAGGATTAAGTTCACAGTGAGAAGATGAGCAATTTGCATGAGGTAATAACTTTGAAAACCAAACATGCAGTGTTCTACACATTATGACCTATTACCAGTCTGTGCTGTGCACCATGACGTCCTGGTGATATTGGATTGGTTTAATCACAGCTGACTGGCACACAATTGGCTGGTAGAGAAGGTTGGTAGTTTGCCACGTAGTTACTGTGTCACTGCAAGGCACTTTGCCTGTCATGAAACTCGTATCGGACTATAGTTTGTGAAGTCTGTTCTCCTGAAGTTAATCATCTCACAACTTTATAATGAGACAGTCTTGATTGCATAGAGGTGCATAGAGGTGTAGAGATTGCATTGATGCTGTAGATCTAGAGATGTAGACACGTGTTGTACAGGAAGCAGCCAACTTTGTTCTGATAGGCATGTAACTCCCACCATCCAGTCAGCTGAAGGTACATTGAGCTGGGAACTCTCCAGGCATGTGAAGGGATCTAACAGAAACTCACATATGTTCCTGTGTATTAGACCAGCCCTAAGACTGAAGCAGAATGCTTCTTCCCTCTCCCATGCAAGCTCTGAGGCTCATCGACGACACCTTTGTTGCACTGAAGACAGATGGCCGGCTTCTGAACAGACAGTGATCAGAGCACAAGAGAGATGTTTATTTACCATTGGTACATTTCCATCCCATCCCTCACCTCTCATCTACCCTCATCAACCCCCCCCCCTCCCCTTTCCACGTTACATTCCGGCACAATTAAAAGTTCCAGCATCCTTCCCTTCTGTCAGACTAATTCCAGAGAATCTTTGAGAATGCTAAAGTAATGATGAACAATGATTGATAATTCTTAGTTATACAAAAAATATATTTTTTTCTTGCAAGAGTGAGTCTCTTCCCTTGGACATGAAGAGAATACTGACTGTGAGGGGGACAGTCAACATATATTACACAGCGCATATGTTCTACTCTTATTAACTTTATTTAATAACCATGTATTCACTTTGTAATACATACCCACCATGGTGGTATATCTGCATGTGTGTTTATGTGAATAACTATCACAGCCCTGAGAAAACCAAGAAAACTACTGCTGAGAGCTTTTCTGGGGCAGAATGAATGAAAACATTCTTTAGAGAACAGACCCAGTGAAACGATTTCATCATTTTATTTTCCCTGTTTACTTTTATCCTTAGACTGTCCTTATTGGCCTCCAATGTACTTACGTTCGTCGCCCAGATATAAACCAGACTAAAGGAGATGCCACGACGTCGAGGGAAAACAAAGCACATGCAGTAGAATCAGCACTCGAGGAAGGAACGGAAGGCTTCTTATGAAGTTGATAAGATGTAAATTCTGGAGAAGGCAGGCCGGAAGGAGTCACGACAATTATGAAAAGGGTTGACTCGGTTTTATTAGCTCGACGTCGGATCATGCCACCCATACACAACAGAGTGGCTAGCATGAGTGAAGACTCTCTCTTACAAGAGTGCTTAAATACAGTATCTGGACATGTTCAAACATAGAATGCAGAGAATCGCTTCCTTAACGGGTCTTCAGTGGTCAGTACACTGATACACTAGAACGTTCAGCAGGTGAAGTGGTCGTTAATCACATAAGCCTTATTTGTACATGATTTTCCTCACTGTCTCCCCACTGTCTGGACTGCATGCTATATTCTGCTCAGAGGGAGCCTTGCTGTATGACCTCTTGACCTTACAGAGACACACGCTGTACATGTACCCAGAAACTCTGCCTTACAGAAGTCGTTATTTGTTTGTCTCCTGCAAGTGTGCACACTGTGCTGCTGTTGTGGCCATCGGAACACAGATTCTGTAGAAGAAGGTTATTTTCACTAAGCCGGGGGATCAAGTCCAACTGTATCCATCTATTCTGTAAAAAATCTTGCCAGTGCCAGCAGAGTGAGATATGGGACATGGAAGTGAAGAGCAGAGAGGTTATTTTCCTTGTTCAGCAAAAAAAAAACGAGCCGGCAGGAAGAGTGTCGGTGATACATTCATTTAAAGGGCCGGGTGCTTACACCTCCATCTATCATGGAGGGTGAGAGAGGGATTGTGTCCTCATATAGGATGACCTCTCTATGGATTGCATCATAACCATGACCTTACTGTGAATAAAGAATGAT
Organism: Osmerus mordax; assembly: GCF_038355195.1. Taxonomy (NCBI): domain Eukaryota; kingdom Metazoa; phylum Chordata; class Actinopteri; order Osmeriformes; family Osmeridae; genus Osmerus; species Osmerus mordax. The sequence continues at coordinate 12,390,532 of NC_090064.1, forward strand.
GGTGGTCTGAAGGGAGTGTAGCCATGTTGTAGCTTGGGATATTCTTTGCAAGGTCAATGCAAGAGAACTTTATAAGCACCTTTGGTACTTATTAAACTTTAAACAGCTTGGCCTGTGTTTATGAATAGGAAAGTAGCCAGCAATAGGTTTGAGTCCCATCCTCCACTTCCCTTCTATCATTCTTTTTTTTGTTTTACTTGTATAACTACAAGCAAATTGCTAACGCACTTCATAAACACAAACACGCACAATATTTGATCACAGCAGTTGAAGCAAAGAAACAGTAGTGTAACGTTGGTGGAGGTCAGCATAACTATTCTTTGATTCAATCTATTTTGGGGTCGTGGGTGAGTAACCACACGAGGACCTCTTTGCACGTTTGATCTTTTACACGTTTTTTCACTCCAACCACAGACTCTGTGCATCACTTCACTGCACGGAGTATCAGTCTCCACAATCAAAAACCATCCTAAACATTCTACAGATCCTAAATGGCATAAGAAAATAAAGGATATATCCATCAACTCATGAACGGTTTGTTAAATTATGGCAAACCTCCAACCTATAACAAAATATGATTCTCAACCAAATGAATCTCGTTTCCCAGTGGTGTCAGAGGACATGGAACAATGAGGTGAAGGAAAGCCGAGATCAGTGACTCAGATTTCATTCATCAGCTAGAATTGATTCCTCTCTCAACAGAATATTCTGTTGAGAGATGCACTTTATCCCTTCCTCAAGGAGACATATTGAAGTGCTTTGAAAAGAGATATTTTGGAGCATTCAGAGCAGGAATAAAAGCCATTGGCAGGAAACAGGATCTCCTGTCTATGGGTGGAAGCTTGATTTACTAAACACAGCTGACAAACACACTAGAATTTCTCCACAGCTAAATGTCATTATTGGCACAAATGACTGTCAAAAATAACGAACACATCTGGTTTATTTCCCTTCTGAAGCACATTCTTCGAATATCTACACAGTATCATTTTTTTTAATTTCTCTGGTTTGAATCACATTGTTTAGGTGTTTTTGTATATACTCAAGTGTGATATGTACATATATACATATATAGTATACTTAATCACAACTGTGTGACTTGTTGATGACTTGTGAAGGCAATATAATATACAAGATTACATTTAGCAGACGCTCTTATCCAGAGCGACTTACAGTAAGTACAGGGACATTCCCCCGAGGCAAGTAGGGTGAAGTGCCTTGCCCAAGGACACAACGTCAATTGGAATGACCGGGAATCGAACTGGCAACCTTCGGATTACTAGCCCGACTCCCTCACCGCTCAGCCAACTGACTCCCTCCCAGATTAAAGAAGAGCATTTCAGAACCACCCTCGGTTTAGCACTTAAAGCTGCAAATCTGTACAAATGCACATTGCATTCAATAACGTTCATTACCATTAATAATAATACCGAGATAAAGTCAAGGGGAAGCTAGCAACAGCTTAGAAACAGATAGAACAGGGATTGTATACAGTATATTATATCGTTTTTATGCCTATCCTTGGACAGAAATATCTTATTTTTTCCATCTCTAGCAGTGCCTGATGGAATGAATGCAGGGTCAGTGAGAAATACACCTTGAGTCAATCAGAGTCTCTGGGTAAGCGAGACTTAGTCAGTACAGGCAACCATTTTTGTATGATTAAGTGCTCTAATGAGTGCCTTTAGGGACACGGAAAACATTGTGCATGAAACACTACGCATTTGGCCTTCTGCTGTCAGTGCTTGTACCAAACTATTCCAGTACTTAATGTTCCTTTATTTATTTAATTCACCATTTGGCCAATCAAAGAAGAGCTGTCAGAGCGTCTGGTTGGCTTGTGGGCAGGATGGGGAGGGGTGGGGGTGTAGAGTGGTGATTGCCACCAGTCTCCGCTGCTCAGAAAGTCTGATAAGAAGTTGGTGCAGTGATTGGGCAGACTGTGGGGTGATTATGTTTTGGCTGGTCTGATCGCTGAGCTGTTTGTGAGTCTGAATCAGGGATGAGAAGGCAGGTTGTTATGGTGACGTGTCTTTCTCCAGAGCCCTCGTGAGAGGGTCAAGGGGGATACGGGACTCATTGTACTCTATGGACCTTGTAATTTGGGAGGACTGTTTGATTTATTTTGATTGAACATTTTGATTTGTTTTAATTTCCTTTTGGATTAATAACATTTGATCTTATCTTAATGACAAGTGTGTATTGATAAATTGATACCTGACACATGATGTGCTGTTGCTGGGATAGTGTGATGATTCAAGCTTTGGTGCAACCTTTTTCATTCTCATAGTGAGTGTTGTTGGAGGCTTAGCTCTACTTGTTCTGCCAACAGAACCGTCTTGGCTAAAGCCCTTTGGCTTCCCTCAGCCTGCAGGGAAATTCGGATAGAGAAAGAGAGAGTGAATGGGAGGGAGAGAAGGGCATACATGGAGAGATAGAGAAGGACAAAAAAGACGAGGAAAAGAGAGAGAGAAACAGACAAAGATGTTGAAAAAAAGGGATAAGGAAAAAGGGGGAAGAAAGGGCGAGCAAAAGAGAGAGTGAGAGATAGAGAGAGAGACAGACAGAGACAGAGAGTGAGAGAGAGTGAGAAAGGCAATGAATGTCATTACAGTTCTCCAAGGACTTGGTGCTAGACTGACTTTCTCACAGTGGTCCTTAGTGTCCAAGCCAGGTCACAAATAATGCTTTTCAGACCAGGCTGCCGTGAAGAATAAATGTGCCATACCTGCAACAATAAGACAAGTTAACTCCATCCATTTCTAACAGCGTAGATAATCAGACAGACAACCGGCACAATACGAAGCAGAAAAGCTGCCAGAAAAGACCTGGGTTAGGCCGATTCCAGAGTAAGGTATAGAGACAGAATCTCACGAGACTGAAAATTCATAGCCTTTTATAGAAACACCATACAATGACTGTGGAAAGTAATCAAGCCAATCATTTCTCATTTCATCCGGCTCTATTCATTGCCTAAGCTCACAATTGAGTTTCTGTGCTCATCACCCTGCAGGCTTCTACAAGGCTACTTTTCACTGCTGATCTCCCTCAGAAACCCACATTGCAATAATGAAAGTTAAAAGGCTGTTGCATATTAATGTCTAAAACCCATCGGGTTTTGCAGGAAGGCAATGTAAGCCTCTCCGTGTATCACTGTTGGAAAAGCAAAATGCAAAACTAAGAAAAGAAATCCATTCAACGCTTGGTTGAAGCCACAATGCACTTCTGGGAAATTAGTCTTTCGATTCAACTCTGAGTTACCTCTCAGTCACGAAAGCCAGGATGTAAACACTAGTTTGAATGACATTAACGTGGATGCCAGGAGAATGGATTATGGTTTTTCCACTTTATTCTGTTGTCACAATGATTACGCACGCCTCATTCTGTGGACAGCTGTCTCTCTCTAAAAGGCGGTTATTTCCTTTGACAGCTTCATCTATGCTATAAACTCTGTACCCCCTAACCCATCCAGAGCACATTCCTGTGTGTTGTATGTAGTATGTCAAGTCATTTTCAGTTCACTTAACAAGCTATGACTCATTGCTTGTATTAATATACATGGAAAATCTCTGAATTTTGCACCTTAGAGAAGAAATATTTATATGTGACTGGGTATTGTGTTCCAACCTTGGGTATTCTTACCCGCCTAACCTTGGATCTAATTCCAGCTTCTAGGCAAAGACATCATTTGTTTTAATGATCAATTCCATTGGTTGTAGAGATAATACTAACTGCACTAATGAGATATTAATAATGCTCAGTAATGACCGACTCCTGTGCACACGTAGATAAAGTAAAGGATGCTTCTGAGCACCGTAACAAGGTCAAGACAATTATGTCATTTCCTGTACCGTGTGTTCTCCTTCAGCCTGCATCGTTTCATGGCCATCATCACATCCTGTCCTTCCAACACACCCTGTCAGTCTTGGGTAATTGCCCCATGACAGCACTGATCCCTGATCCCCATCAATCACTCCCATGGTGACACAGACTCTACCGCTGCGCCAGCCATCCGGTCCTCCTGCCTCTCCTCCTCTCCTCCTCTCCTCCTCTCCTCTCCTCTCCTCTCCTCCCCTCCCCTCCCATCCCCTCCCCTCCCCTCCCCTCCCCTCCCCTCCCCTCCCCTCCCCTCCCCTCCCCATGTGATTTTTTGCCACAGTGATAAATAGCAGATCCAAAGCTCAGCCCTGCTCTGAAACCTAATATTTCTGGCCAGCGTCCTATCAGAGCTCTACCAGAAAGACTGTGTGCTTTGAGTGATATATTGACCACGTTGGGCTTGTGACAGGTTTTCCAGGTCTTAGTGCTGTCGTGCTGTCGTGTAGAGCATTCAGGGCGGACAAAGCCGGACCCTCTTTCTGTGTGGTATTTCAGACCAGGGATTTACAACTTCTTTCTCTGAACAGACAGTCGACGGAGAGGAAATATTCCACTTCTCATGATCAAAGCACACGAGTGGGGTTCTTAAAGAAAGAATGATGGCCTAAGTCAGTAGAACACAATGGTAAATAGGCCTGTTGGCTCAGGCAAAAGCAAGATAGGTTATTCATCTACTCACAGACAAATAAAGCAATGAACAATGAGGGCTGTCCTGGATTCTCAGGAAATGAAGACGTTTTTTTATGATGTCATTATAGGAATACAAAGAAAGACGTCATGGGTAATATTAACCTACACATTCACGGTTCTTTCAAGATTTGAAGTTTGCCTCTGCCTGGTGCAGTTCTCAGATAGGGGAGGAAGATAGGCCATTTGCAAAGGCTTGACATTTATAAATAGTCAGGTGTCTTCTCTGAATTAAGAGATTGCTCCTTGCAGTGCTATCGACTGTTAACCTGATCCTCCCTCTTACTGCCCTCTAAATGAATATCGCGTGCCTCCAGAGGCATCCTTTTCAACACGTAGCCGGAAACAGATCAATAGATCTATCTGGTATATCTAAGTAATCTACAACATTGTGTTCAACATTGTGTTCAACATCCAACAATTCAGGAGATCAAAAATCTCAGGGGATAGGTGCAGTACTAATAAGTACTCTTCATTACTCTGTGGGGATCAATCACCCATGTTGGTCCTTCATTAGGACTCCCCACACAATCTGCTATTACAGTAAAGTCAGTTTAGCCCACATAATTATAAGCTAAATAGGGGAATAATCATCCAGGACTTCCCCTTGTTGTTTTTTCCCCGACCCAGCAGTTGACGCAGAGAGTGGTTCCTACGGAGACCCTCAGGGAGCCACAGTTTCCGCCAACACATCCTCTTACATCACAGGAGGGAGTTGGGGGGACTGGGGAAGGTGTAGGGGATGTTGTCCCCACCCTTCACCCTGACCACAGGTTGATTCTTGATGAGGGTCCTCCAGTCCTGCCCCCTCCAGTCCTGCCCCCTCCAGTTCTGCCCCCCCAGGTAACCCACAGGGTCAGCCCCCCCAGGATTGAGACGGCGTGCGCCAGTCGGAAGAGGTTAATAGACTTCTAAATACACCCCTCCCTGCTGATTAACATGATTAATAAGCCTGTGGAGGACGCCTCGCTCCCCCCCATCCTTCCCTACCTCACTATCTCTGCCAGATGGCATTGAGGAGAGGAGAGGACAGGCAGGGAAGAAAAAAAACGAATCTTTGTGGACGGTGAGATACGAGAGAGAGCGGAGGGCTCAGTGGTTACCTCGGCTACCATCGCTGGTTTCCAGAACCTCCACGCACGCTCCCAGGAAGAGGACCTGAGAGGGGGGAGTGGGTGCATGCACACAGGACCTGAGAGGGGAGGGTGCATGCACACAGGACCTGAGAGGGGGGAGTGGGTGCATGCACACAGGACCTGAGAGGGGAGGGTGCATGCACACAGGACCTGGCTCTCTTAGATATGAATCCAGCACCGTTCTGTATTGTAGCCTGTACACAATATTTAATACGCAAACCCCCACCCCCCGCCTGCAACGAGTATACTAACGTCATTTCAAAAACACCGGCACCAATTTCCCTTCAGTTCTATTGCAATTCCTCAGAGAGGCGTCAGCTTCATCAGGTCCTTTTATTTGTTATGACGGCAATAACTACACCTGCTGATGATGTCTGGCCTGCCCAGACTGCAGTAGCAGGTTACTGAAGATGGGAATGGAGATAAGTGTATGGATTCCCTCAGGGGAAACAGGTTTGTTATGAAAAGTGCATCTGTGATTTGAAAGCACACAGACAGAATGCGATACCTGTATTCGGGTCTTCTACACCATTCGAATTACAGAGAGGGAGACACTGCGAGTCTCCTCACACCTCCCCTACTGTTTGTCATTGTCATTACTTTGAAATGTCAAGGTTAGCTCAGCATCTCTGCCAGAGTAGAGGCCAGGCGATCCTATCTCTTAAGGAGAGCTGTTTGTTACCCCCGGGCCTGTTTGCTGCATTGTAGTTATGACAATGACTACAACCAAACAGCTGGAAGAGTGGATTGGCAGCTTTCCAACGAGTCCGTTCTGTTCCTTGCAATGACCATGCGGTACTGAATTAGGATGACCGTGCATAATCAATTTTGTTTTTATATAGCGAACAGAAAATGTGTTTAATAGACAAAATTGGATTACATCTACTCCCCTTAACAGTGGCTCACCTCTTTTTCCAAGATGCACCTCCTAAACACTCACCTGTAACGAGGAGGTGTTATCTCCTAGGTGACACTGTAGCTACATGTTCCATCTCTGTGGTTGGTCTCCAGCTTAGACTTCAAGTCCATTTTCATCCTCTTCTCCTCCTGTTCTCATATTCTTTATTATCTGCGGTTGAGGACTGGGTTACGGTGCACTGGGGGCCGGGAAAACGAGTTTTGTCTGCACTGCTTATGGTCGAGGGTTAGCACCCGGGGGGGATTCTCACTTCAGATGAAAAGATAAAGTAATTAAAGGCCATTTTGTCTGAGAATAGCCTCCGTTTAAGATCGACCAAAGAATTCTATGAGGACATGGTTCTAAGGATGTGCTTTGAATGCAGTGTCTGCAATTCCTCATTTAGGGCGATTTACTATTTTAAAAAGAAATGCTTTGCATTGTGATCAACATGGAGATGTAAGTGAAGACCTACACAACCCTTGTGACCAGAAATGAATGCTCGTGATCTCACTGCAAACCTTGTTTCATCCCTGAGAGCCCCTTGTAATGAGTGTAAAATAATTCACATGCATATCTGTTGAATATTTATATTTTACATAAAAATACTATTTATAGTCACTTGCTACTACATCAGCTGGTTGATGGCGGTAACTAGGACAAGCTAAAAAAAATCTTCTGTGTGTCCGATTGGGTTATTGAGGAAATAAATTATGCAGAAGATGAATATGGAACATAAACAACAAAACCTCCATGTACAAGATAAGATGCCCTGATATTGATCCCAAGAGTACATTTAGAATGTTCACATCTGTCCCCTGAAGATTATTTGTTTCCATCCTTTGGATTTCATAGAATAGCTTGGCATCGTACATATCCACCAAACACTGATTGGAAATGGACGAGGTGAGTATGAGAGGTTTAGAACACTGATATAATCTTATTGACCACATAGCAGGGTATTAAAACTGGAATAGGATCATGGTAACCCTCTCTCCCATCCAAGCCAGCGGGGTAAAGTAAACCACTGCAGATGGTCTACCTTGAAGATCCCAGACCAACGCTTTTCATGAGTACCAAGCTCGTTCATGCGTACTGTGAAAGGTCTGTCAGTAATCCAGAACACCGTGTTCACCATCACTTCACCTTGGATCAAATATAATCTGATAACCCATGTGGACAGACAGATATTATAGTACTGTTGCCATGTTACAAACAGGGTCTTTTTGTTTAAAGTCACGCAGAGCAAAGCTCACTTGATGTTTGGTAATGCACAGTACGTAACACAACACAAAGGTTCTGCTGAGCTCTACCTCACAGTATAAACTTAGCAGAGGTGCTGGATCTTCATGTATAATCCATGTAACAAGAGTAGGACAGTGCCCCAGTGAATAGACTGTCACACATCTATGCACAGTATCTACACAGAACAGCTGGCTTCTCACAGTATATGTTTTTTTTTGTTTCATTTTGCCTTGCAAACAAGCAATTTGTTTTACCAGCCTATTATCTGAGACAAAGGGTTTACATTAGAATCGACATTCATGTATGTTTAAACAGTATAATTACCTGTCACACCCATCTCAAACTGATGACTTAATTAACTTGTTCAATCACACGAGAGCAGTGGTGTGTGTGTGTGTGTGTGTGTGTGTGTGTGAGTGAGTGACACAGGCGACAAGTGAATGCAGCCCAGTCACACAGATGTTTGAATAGAATGCTCTTGTTGCGTGAGGCCAGATAATGAGAATGAGAAAAAGATGAAAAGGACATGTCACACTGGGCACTCGTGTTGAGAATGATAGATCAGCTGGTCTTTCACATGATGCTAACAACCTTCTGTATCTCACGTGTTCTAGATGCGATGCGTGATGAATGTTGCTGCAAATGTTAGCCTATATTGGAAGGTAGAAATTGTGAGCGTCTCAACCGTTTCATGCTATTAAACCAATGTGAACTAAGCAAGAAATAGCGATGACTGCATACAATTACCGCTGTACCCATAGTTATGATTTGGTTGACACTTCCATTCAAAATCTCGAAAAAAGCCTGTTATTTCTGCCATCACAATGACTTCAAAGCCCTTCGGCACTTCAGCTCACAAAGTTGGCAGAATACCCTGCCACTGGCAGAAATAAGTAATATGTTAATATGTATCAACAAATCAATCAGTCAATCAAGCCATGGCTTTTACACTTTCATGCACTGCATGCAATGATGCCCTTGATCCTGTAGCCTCTTCTCCAGAGCATCTCACAGGTCAGGTGGTGTGATCAGTGAAACCCTGTGTAACCAAATGAGATACAACACTCATGTATCTCTGCCCTGGCTAACTTTGATGTTCCTTTGAAACACACTTCAAAGCTTCTCTTTAGGACCAGAGCAGAGGCTGCATTGAAGTGTTATGGCAGAGTGGAGAGGGGAGGGGAGGGGAGGGGAGGGGAGGGGAGGGGGGAGGTTGGGGGTGTGGGTGGGAGGATGGGGGGTAGCAGGGATGGAACCCAGCCCTTTCAAAGTGATACTCAGGGAACCCCAGTCAGACAGACAGGCCCCTGACACCACAGCTCAAACGACACAAGTTCCCTTTCAAAGAAGCACCATTTGCAGCTGACAATCGATGTCCAGACCCATGCTAACCAACGAGGGACGCCTCTTTCATTGTGCATTGACACCTCTAATCAAGACACCTGTGTCTTGTAGAAATGTTCTGTTGGGGGTTCATTTGACAATCTGACCCATCATTGTTCGGACAAACTGACTGGACGATTCACCACAGTAGATTAGAACTGTACCTCGGATCATTGACCCAAACAACAACAGTCTGTTTCCTAGTATTCTGTATGTGTTCAGCGCTGTATGTGTTTTTAGTCTTCGCCAGATAAACTGCAAGGTCTGTAACCTTGAGTGTGCAGTCTCTGGACTGATTAAGCCATCACACAAAGAGGTGTGGGGTAGTAATTATCTACAGGTTCTAACCCTCTCTGACTGATCAAATAACGATGTTTCGCTGGCGTATTCTCCTCTTAGAAGTGACACGGTGCCTGTCTGCACGCCCTAGGACACTTTGAAAGGAGGCATAACTGATTAGAACAGTTGTTAGCTGATCACAACTTCACTCAGCCCGAGGGAATGTTGACGACAGCCGGAGAACATTCCCTGCTCTGAGGGTAATGCAACCAGGCCGTGGGGGCGAGAAGCAGATGGGATTCTTTGGATGGAACGAAAAGAGGAGGATGAAGAGGGAGAGAGAGAGAGTGAAAGACTGAACACTTGGATGGCTTGTTTAGAGCGAAGAGGTTCAAAGTCACAGACAGCTCATTTGGTCTTGATGGGGGACAAGGGCACCATAATGAGAGATATGCACAGCCCTCAGAGAGGGAATCACGGAGAGTTCAATTAAACGCCCGTGTTGCTGCTTCTGGCGGAGAGACTGGCGTTTGCTGGTGCAGGAACGTCTTCAAGTTTTATAATGAAGAGAGCAGAAGCTGGAGACGTTGCAGAGCAAAACTCTCGTCACAGATCCAAGAGGGCACTGCCTTATTAAATATCCACTCACTGCTCAAACCATTTAGGGGAGTTTTATCACTGAAGGCGTACTACCTCGGGTTATTAGTGGGAACAACTTTATCACAACGCTAATTGTTTCAACCCTACTTTGTTTTAGTCATGCAATGTTCTTGTAATAGTAAAGACACCACATACTGCACCAGTTGATTGACTGCTTCCAGAGTGGGGTTATTTTCTATCAAACATTTTCCTCAAAGACCCCTGGACAGCAACCAATAGTTACTGTAGGCAGTTGGCTTGGAATGGTGATGACACAGTCCAGCACACGACTGTTAGGCTGCGTGTTTAAATGCACTTGCTGCTCTTCCCTCTGCCTCTCTGTTGGACTGTAATGCCGCCTAGTAAATGACTGAAATGTCAAATGCAAATATGAAACAATGAACTACCAAATCTGTCATGCGGACAAAGTTGAAATCAGCCTTGAGGGAGGTGCTGGTAGAGAACAGCCTTGTTAGTCTAAAGGGCAGATTAAAAATGGAAATTGCACAAACTCAATTGTTTCATTTGATTGACTCGGAGCATTACAGTGACCCAACGAGTGTTCTGTGGTCGAACCAATATTGAAATGAAGACAGATGTCTGGCTGGGAAAGATGTAGGCCTGGTCTGTTTCCCTAATGAGGATGCTGGGTTTGATATTTTCGATCACAGCGGAGGGTATTTACACAGCCTGTCTATCATGCCATGCCATAAATGGCTTTCACCAGCACCCACAGGTGTCAACACCAGATACACAAAATAATCCTTCCTGAAAACAAAGAGAAAACCCTGGATCAACAGTCTAATACCTGATGTGTTTACTGTTAGCTCATGAAACCCACCTAGGTGATATTTGAGAATTAGATAAGATGCCTTTTGTGTTATTATTGCTAGAATCAGTAATTGTATTGATTGTAATGAAATGGTACAAAAACAGTATAATGAACAACACAATGCAACAAAACAGCCAATAAAGACGAATGTATGAAATTTTGATTAAGACATGTAGTCTTATTTTTAACCAGAGTCATGGTACCTCCACCTACAGTGACACAAATATGAATGACCATGTAAAGTCGTGGTTTCCACCAGACTGTGTGACAATACAACTAATTTCAGAGTGAGCCCAGGTAATAATCAGACAGGAGCCTGTGTGAGGTAGCTGGCCAGGCAGATATGATGGGGAGGGGAAGGTGTATTAGGACTAAGTACGGCGATAAATCTTCATAACAGCTGGTGTTGGCCACCAAATTATTGCTATCATTTTTTCCTCATGAAGTCGTTTAACAAAAATTCAGCTCTCGCACAGCATGTGTGTCTGTGTGTGTGTGTGTGTGTGTGGGGAGGGGAGGGTTGGGGGGCTGCGAGTCACTTAAAGTGATTTGGGGCTGAGAGAAGCTTGGTGTGGACGGATGCCATAATTCATCAGCGCTATGGGCTCCAATTTGCAGAGGAGAGAGACCCCGGAGATTAGGAGGAAGGGGAGGAGAGGAGAGGAGAAGGGATGGTTCTAGCCATTCTGGAATGCCTGTTAGTAAAAGGGGATTGGAGCACATGTGAGGCTAAATGGCACACTGCATTACTATACTGCTGTGAGTCGCATAATGCTCTTAGGAACCACGGAATGCTTAGAGATGCTATTAGCAACCACCTGTGACCTTGGTTTCTTTGAACATTATGCAAATGTATCTAGTTTCCAAGAGTGCATGAGTGCAGATGATTTGTATGTGAGTGTGTGTTTCAGTGTGCATGTGTTTCAGTAGATTTGTATTTATGCGTCAGTGTGTGTGTGTGTGTATGACTGGGTTCATCACAAGTAACTTGATTGATTTTGTTAATTGAACATCAGCACATGAAACAGTATTGCTTTTACAATCAGTCTCGGCACCACAGCTGAGAAGCTCACATAATGACAGTTTTTCTTCGTCAGACTTTGAATATTCATCTGATGTTGGCATTTCCTGCACTGTCACTGGCATGTTTCACTGAGAGTTCCAAAGGCTGACTTCTCAGAAGACACGGTTAGATGTCTCAGTGGGAGTAGAGAAATTGTCAGGCCAACCATTCATTTCTTCCGTGTTAATCTTAGGGTCAACTTAATTATCTGAAAGTTGATTCACTTTTTGCATTTCCTCCTTGTAGGGCCATAATCATAATACTGTATATATTGGAGGGGACACAATATATACAGTATCAATATTCAATATATACAGTATCAATATTCAAATCTGGTCAAAATGTCCCCCCCAATATATTGATATAAAAATAAAAATATAAATGTGCTACGCTACTACAGGCAACCACGCACGCTGTGCACATTTTTTATTTATTAAAAATGTGGAATTTTGTCCCTCCCAATGTTGACTCCATGGCCTTGCCTTCTTGTCATTTGCTCTCTGCAGCAGGCAGATAACAATGGAGGATGGTGTACAGACATACGATACGAAGATTTATGAAGCTGGACATTTGAAAGGTTTGTGGTTGGTTTGGCAGGGCTTTAATACAGTTTTAGCCACTGCTGTAAACTTGTTACAGCCTTTGTGAGAATCGGATTTCTCAACTCATATGTTGGTCATTTTTTTGAGGTTACCAACGGGTTGTGAGCCAATCAACCAATCTGACAGACAAGCAATATCTCCAGAACTTGCATTCTTTGTCTTTCCTAATGCGAGGTGGGGAGGCCATTTCATATTGTCTTGATGTGCAGACAGGATGAGATTTGGTATCGTTATTGAGTCTCGCTGGAGTGGATGTGTTTCAGCAGAGCAGTGAAGCGTGGTATTGAAAATAAGCAGGCGTTCCCTGGGTTTAATGAGTGAGAGCCTTGCCCTGCACATCCATTTGGAGAATGACGAATGGGAAGTTTGATCGGGGGAAAAAGCGATGTTCAGTCTGAGCTCCGAGGCTCCCTTCAAGGCAATATCTGTTCTCCATTTCTAACACACACACACACCTTTAGACACACAACTAGGCGCATTCAAACATACAAACATTCACAGTGACTGCACACACCAACCCAGGCACTCTGTCTCTCTCTCTCCAAGTAACATCCAAAGTGCTTGTTACATGTCAGTATGGGGTGAAGTGTAGAGAAGGAAAAGGTGTAAGATTGAGCCGACATGACAGCTAGGGAAACAGTCACCTGCAGATGCCATGTCATAGTCAACTCTACCTTGGAAGCAGTACAAGATGATGCTGAGGCATCATCTTGGCAACATGCACACACATACTTGCACCAGAGCAATGAAATACAAAAAGTGCTCTTTGCATTTCATTTCATTCAGTACGATACACACAGTCCATCCCTTCATCATGAGACTACAACCAGTGTCATGTTTGGATGGGAGGCGTCATGGCTTCATTAGAGAGACATTTCAGTCAGCCAGATCCAGTGTTGCCCCAGCCCCTTGTCGTCAATCAGCAGCACATGATGAAAGCAAAAGTAAACACCAATAGTGTCGAATGGCATGAGAGGAAAACAAATAAGATAGAGAGAGCGAAAGGCTCTCTGCCCCCCATACTCCCCTCCCCCCCCCCCCATCCACCCCACCCCCTCACTCATCTCTCCTGCCAGTTGACACTGCAGCCCCATTAAGTGGCAGCCAGGACTGTGAGAATCGGCTGAAAGTGGGATTGAGGGAGGGGTCTCTAGGGAGCAGCCAGGGATGGACGGGCTGTTCTCCGGGCGGTCTGCGCCGTCGCCGCTTGAATTAGCTCCTCGGAAACGGCCCCTGAACGACTCCGGGCCTCCCCCTCTCCTCCTCCTTCCCTCCATCATCATGAAAAATAAAAGAGATACAACACCATTGCACAGGGGAAGCTACCAGCCCCCACTCTGGCTCCACATCGTAAATATTTCATGGCCTCCACATACTTATTTTTGTGGGAATAATTGATCTGGAAGCAAGAGCTGCCATGCAGGGACAGGGGAGAACAGTCCATAGAGATGTGGAGGTAATACAAAAAAGAGTCTGTGTGTGTGGTCTGTCTGTGTGTGTGTGATAGTGTTTGTGCGAAAGTGTGTTTGTGGTCGGCAGGGGAGGAGGGGTCTGTCTGTGTGTGTGTGATAGTGTGTGTGTGAAGTATGTGTGTGGCCGGCAGGGGAGGAGGGGTGTGTGGGTGTGTGTGTGTGTGTGACCGCAACTTATTGTGCTGTGGTAGTTGCCGAGCCACTGACTGACCTCTATCATCCTCGGTTGAGATAAACAGAGGTGTAAAGCTGAATGAATGCTTAGCTGTGGAGACAGACCTGCTTGATGAAAGGTGGTGTTTTCCTCTGCAACACAGTCCCTTTCTTGTACAGTATTGTGCCAGACACATGCTAACTCTACATGCAAACAAGGATGTTCCTGTTGTGTATGAACACAGTACAATCATACTGAACATCTCCATCCCTTTTCAGGACACGGACAAAAGCTTGTCTGTTTAAGGCGCTTATTTCTGAGCCACCTATTTTAGGGGCACAAATATCTAACACTGTTTAATTTTATCAGCCGAGACAAGTAACGCACTCCTGCTGTGTTTACCTCTATCACTGTTATTGTGGTTCTATTCAGTGAGCAAATACAAAAACAAAGTTTGGATACACAATTGATTAGTTCTCCCGTTTAAGAGCGAAGGTCATCCAGGGCTGGAAGCTGCAATAATCGACTCACGACAGGCACCCTGGGATACAAGCCCGGAGCATCTGGGTCCCTCACCAGGTTTAGTACACACCGATTGTCAGAGTAATGATTTGGCCGAGAATAAAAAAGTAGATTTGAATCAATAGAGAGGAAGTGCAGGAATGCACCATTTTTAAGTAAGTTTGATGACAGCTGCGGTTAAACGGTTCAAGGAAAACAAACAAGCCTTGTCCAAACTATTTTGCTTCCGAGTGCGTTTTTGTTTAGAAATCATTGTATGTTATTATTGAAAGATTTTCTGTACGGGTGATGGAGGAGTTATCGATATGTGTCGGCATCTGTGGTGCTGAGCTAAGGAAATAGAACACCTCGCCGGCAGGTAGTCCGCAAGGCCCGGTGATGGGCCGGAGAGGAAGAAAGTCAAACGGTCGTTTATCATGCTGACAGTCGAAAACCCCATCACAATAATTACACTTGATGTCTGGCCTAAGATCCATGAAGTGATGTCACCAAGAAAAGAAAAGTGAGCGTGGAAGGGTGGCTGGCGTTCTGGGATTCCTTTACAAATCAATGTTCTCCATCAGGATAGCAAAGCTAAGCTGAACAACGATAAACAGTTGTTTCTCTTCCTCACAACGCGTTGTCTGTGTGTGATGGATGAACACGGTGGCTGGACAGCATTGTGCAGAATACAGGGGGACGGGATGGGATTAGATGGTCCATCACAAGGAGAAGGCAATCGATGATGCAGAGGAGAAGAAGCCCTCTTACATCCCTCTCCAGGCAGTAGCCTTGGCCGGCTACATTTTGTAAGTTGGGGTGTGTTAAAACCCCATCATTCATGCGGTTTGGTCGGCCGAACACATTTAGCGTAACTGAAGTCAAATAAAAGCTTCATTCCGAACCTTAAACACAAGCATTTGAAGATGGGGCTGGTCTATCCTCATGGTCCTTCTCTCAGTTTGCTGTTTGTAACGAAAGCATTAGAGGAGCGTCAGTTAATCGAAACATTCATCTTCAGTGGAAAAAAAAGAAACAAAGCACGTTCCTCAACAACAAGGCAATATCCTGCTCATGGATTTGTAATATCAACAACTCTCACAGTGTACAAAGATTCCAAAGAATGTTTTTGTTTTTTTGCCGTTCAAATTGTTTTTTTTTCCTTGGCTTGTTTATTGCTGGTTGCTGACACCAAAAACACAACATGAATTTAATTTAATTTTGAGTTTAAAACTGTCTCTCATGTCTAAATCATTGTGTTTCGCAGGTTGTCAAGGAGAAGGGTGAGGGGGGGGCGGGGGGGGGGGGGTCTAAGGGGGGAGTGCTGACATGGAGAAGTTGAGCCATCTGCTCAGAGTCCGGTGGGACCCTGGGTCGGTACATACGTCAGCTGTCTCACAAAAACACTCCTCCAGGAGGCCTTGATGTACTAGGTGTGACCTCTGCAATATGATGCTCTGTGTCTTCAGGGATTCTGCCCATATTTCTCAAAGGTGCATTATGATGTCAATGAAATCCAACACTCTATCCTAGACATACAGTGCTGGGGAGCATCATAACTGGTAAACTACTGCTAGCAGTTGGGAGGGTTCTTTTTTTCCAGCACTTCTATTAGCTGAGTGTGTTTCTTCAACCTTTCCCTGAACTGCAGTGGGGTGGTGTGAAGAGAGCAGAAGACAGAAGGGATGTCTTCTCCTTCTTCAAAACACATCAGTGCACAGAGAGTTTATGGGGAGACAGAATGAAGTCAACACCACGCCACGCCATGTGGAGACCAGCAGCACTAATCCAGACCACAGAACGGCCCGGGGCAGTCCGGCCCGGGGCAGTCCGGCCCGGGGCAGTCGGCCCGGGGCAGTCCGGCCCGGGGCAGTCGGCCCGGGGCAGTCCGGCCCGGGGCAGTCCGGTGGCACTGCAGCAGCGGGGCAGCCCTCCACCCCATACTGGAGCTCTGGATGAAGTTGATGTCCTACAAGCTGCAAAAGCTCTGGCTGTGAGATATGCCCAAAGAAATGGCTATCTGCCCAGGCAAGGAGAGATCAAATGAAAGATTCACATGCAGGCACTACTGCAGATTAGATTCATCGCATTGGATTTTCCAGCCACAAACTATTCATCCATTTTCAGAGGGAAAAGAGGTGGCGTTCTTCTGATGGTACATGTTGTTCCTCTCTCCTGCTGCATGTGACTTGCCGCACCTCTCATGATTCTTTCATCCACTACAGCTCAAGACCACTTATTCCAAAAGTCAAATCCATTCTCCCTCGCTGGCCTTTCACAGACAGCACACAGACACTAGGACATGCTGGTCACTTAGAACAGTTTGTACAGGACTGGTCCCTCTGTGAAAGACCACACTTTTAATCTCAGCACTGGCAATGCAACAAGAAGGAAAGAAAGTGCTCTTGTTCCCACGGGAACTCTTGTGGCCGGATGGACTGTTCAGTTCCATTCATGATTCATTCCTTGTGGCATGACCTTTGTGGTTGTTCTCGTCCAGTTAGACCCATCACTAGATCTCCATTATAAATATTATTTTAAAATAACATGGGAACAATGATCCGATTAAGAGTTTTTTTTTCTTTACACCAGCTGTCAGACACTGATAGATTCCAGCAGGAAATGGGAAGGGCTGTCAAATGCGAGTGTAGTTGGAAAAGTAAAAAGACTTCCTGTGGCTGGGCCTTCTGTGCTACATACTGTTCCCTCTCCTCTCACTCCCCCTCTCCCCTTCTCATGTGAAAGTGATCCGCTCTGCCAATTAAAGCGCATTGTACTCAGCCAGTGTGCAATTTAAACACCAGCACTCCACCAGGGTTGGAATTACAGAGGTGCGACTCCACCATCATCTCTTCAGAAGGGTAAGGCTGAATGGCACCAACACAAACAATGGCTCCACGAGCCTAGAGGCCCCCGTGCTCTGCAGCGAGGAGTCTAAACAGCATTGATTGCCACGCGTCGCTCTGAGTGGTTTTGATAACGTTTCAATAAATATTGAAATTAGGATGGCTCCCTGAGGACTGCCTCTCTCTCTCTCTCTCTCTCTCTCTCTCCAGCTCGATAGACGAGAGAGAGGAGGGACGTGGGGTTGCAGAGGGAACGTTGTTCGCTGTGTTTCTGTGGCGTGACAAAGTGGCTTGTGGGGAGTATTGACATGGGGGAACCCATCCACATGGAGTCAAAAGCACAGCTGTACAAGTGATAGTTCACAGTTTACATTTACATTTAGTCATTTAGCAGACGCTCTTATCCAGAGCGACTTACAGTAAGTACAGGGACATTCCCCCCACAAGTTGGGTGAAGTGCCTTGCCCAAGGACACAACATCATTTGGTTGGCATAGCCGGGAATTGAACTAGCAACCTTCTGATTACTAGCCCGATTCCCTAACCACTCAGCCATCTGACTCCAGTTACACAACACCTAGTGCTGGTCCTTCTGGGTTTTACTCAGTTTGCCAAACAGAGCTCAAAACCTTCAGCCATTGCCAACAGATACTGGTTAGCATCCTGTCTGGTTAGCATGACTGGTCTGAAGACAGATACTCTGCTTTGTGAACCGAGTCAACAGGCGCTGGCTGCCGATGGATTCTTATCTGTTGCCTGGCAAAGGTCACTCTTGTCTGCACATTCAGTCGACCTCTGTCCTTAAGATCTTTGTAAGCTACTCATCCATGACATTTTCCTTCTGCAAAAAAGGATTACATAAACCCCACACATAATTTCCTGGCCTATGTGGTAGGTGCGGGTTTGGCCAGTACAAGTATCCAAGCAGCATGTTTTTCCAGTGACAAGCTGTGACAGCAAAACCTGGCCATTCCCCTACTATCACTCTGCTCTGAAACCCATCTGATGTTTTCACTCTTGGTTTAGTATGGCCACTCGGTCCCACTTAAAAAAATAAAATCGAAGTAGGTGCAATTGGTCGCTTGAACAGAACCTTTGTAATAAACAACTCTTTATCGTTCGATGGGACATTCTTTATAGGGTTTTATATTGTAGCAAAGGTCTGTTTGGAACCAAAAAGGATTTGATCTGACCTGAAAGGAGTTATGTCTTTATTTATCCACCAGAAAACTCTGTGCTGCAGGGGAAAAGGGTTTTTACAGTACACAGCACTCTTCTTTTTTTCTTTTACTTCAGACCTTTAAAAGCCAAACATCTTAATCACCTACTCTGAGCTCTCTGTTGTGACTTTCCTTGTTACTGGGTTGAGGAACCTTTTTAGTCCACCAACATACTGGCCCTGTGTCGCTTCCAGTGAAGTCAGATAGCATCTAAGGCGCTGATTGAGTTCGAGGGTGGGGGTTATAAAGTTATACAAACACAACACCACTTTGATGTGACAGGTCACATTAGGTCCTTGGTGGTCAAATCGATAGTGCAGCAGCATTCTGCTCAGTAGTTTGGTTTTGCTGTGTCTGTGGCCCCCAGCTCTCGATGTTGGGGCCTTGGAGTGGTCTGTTGAGGCTGGTGAAACCATGAATGATTAATGGCCCTAGAAGGCCAGCCTTTGTCTGGGAATGAGAGGGGAGAGGCAGCGATGAATCAAAGATTACAGGTTTTAACCTTTAGGGATTGAAAAAAGGCTGTGATCTTGGAGATTGTAGGGCCAGGTCTAGCTTGTCACACAACCCCAAAAAAAAACGCCACCACTTTGTATTGATTTTCCAAGTCAACGACTCAATGAGGGGGCCTTATGGAACATGGTTGAATTGCTCCAATATTGGACATCAAAACCGGGTCTCTCTCTTAACCTGAGTCGGTGCTTCTGGCCCTAGTGAGTGATAGAAAAGAGGAACGATTGGAAACATAAGGGTGAAATCGTTGCAACCGAATGTGTTTTCTTTTCCTTTGTATGTAGCCCCTGGCCGAAGCAACACAACAACCAATCGTTTAAAAGGTATTTCATTAAAAAACACTGCTTTCACACTGACGGATTTCAGCCTGCGCAGAAACTTTTTTCCCCCACCTTGACCCTATTTCTCCAAGACAGCATAAGCTTGCTGATGTGGTTTTCTCTTAATGTTATGGCGTTTAATGATGATGGAACACCCTCTCATCTCATTCAGTCTGGGTGGTCAAGGATGCACCTGGCTCTGCACTCTACTTCCTGGAGCTGCGAAAACGAGAATGTTATGACACAAGACTGCAAGCTGTTGACATGCTAATTAATTTGATTAATGAGCCACACCGCAATGGACTGAACTGTGGGAGGCACATCCTCAATCCCGCTACTAATCCGGAATTAAACTTGCCTCCTGCATCTAGCTGGCGTGAAACGGGTGATTGCGGAACACAGTGCGTGGTAATCGGCCTTCCACGGTTGGCCGTGCTGGGTAGATTGTTTGCGACATAATCACTAAGTGCCAGACTGAGCCAGGTAAAATGGATTGCTGATGTGCTTAACTCGAACAACAACACACTGCATTGTTGTACTGGAGCATAATTCCCTAGTTTGATTAGTCAAGTGTAGATTTCAGAAGGGGATGGATGGATGTTAGGTAGAACTAGGTAGATCACTGAATGTTTGAATGGCAGGGCAGATGAACGGTTTTTATGGACAGATTCATTTCCCACATTCCTTTCTGAGCAGTTGTTTGACTGCAACCAGAGCATCAACACTGTAAAACACAAAGCAAAGCAGCAGTGTTCATCGTTGTGCATTTCATTGTCTGGGTCCTCCATCTGCTCTGGCACACAGCCTGTTGAGAGAGTCTGTTTATCCCTGTCCGCCCGGGTGACAGCCCTCTCCCGGGAGGACAGGACTCCTGGTCCCACAGAGACACTCCGACTGAACCCTTCTATGAGGGATGTTGGGAGCTCATGGGAAGCCAATAATGTGTATTTCTCTGTTGACAGTCTCTCAGCCTGACCCTTCCCTGACTCTGTGTAATGCTGCAACAATGCAGAGAGGTGGCCCATAAGGAACCACTGCAATCACACCTCCCTGTCGCCGAAAGGCTATAACTTAACACAGAATGACTGGCCGTTTCCCCCAGTTGGAAAAGCCTTAGCAGTTGACTCCATCATTCGCCTGCTTGGAGTGTCAGCTGTTACCACGGTAACCTGAGGATGACCCAATAACCTTAATGGACTGGGGTATTTCAACAAATACTCAGAATAATGGAATGTTTTGTATGTGTAATAAGTTCACCTCAGATTAAACGCACATGTCATGGACAGTGGAAGCACAGTCAATATTAATTTTAAAACCCTATTTATTTTAGTAAAACATTGGATGTGGCAGTGACATGCTTTTGTACATGGATGAAAGGTCAGTCCTAAATGCTTGACTTGGAGGTTTGCATTTTGGAAGCATCCAGTCTAAACGGTCCGGAACAGTCATGGTTCACACAGAGGCCATTGAGAACATTACAAACCTGATGTTCCAGCTTGTTATCCTCTCCGTGTCCCCCTGGTGCGGTGAAGCATCTCAATATCCAGCTCAAACTGATTGAACAAGGCCGTGCACGGCGGTCTCACTGGGTACCGACGGCCGTCATGTCACCCGCTCCTCCTCTCCTAAGCTGTCCTTCCAGTGGTGTACAACACTCCATCACACCAGGCCGCTCGCTGCGGCAGCACTGGCCCCCGTCCCTGGGCCGCTGGGACATCTGCGCCCCTACCGAGGGGCCCTTCCCGCTGCATAGCCCCTAAGCTTGTGGAAAATGACAAACACTCACAAGGTCACAGTGGAGTGAAGCCAACCTCCCACTGAGCCCATCTGATCCAGCCTGAAACGCGGCAATTACCTCCCCCTGTGGGCCCCGCCATGTGGGGCGGCTGCTATTTCATTATTTATTTGAACAAATAGGATTACAGGGTGTGTGTGTGTGGCTCTGTTGTGGATTGATTGTGACGAGGGATGAGTTGCTCTGGAGAGCGAGGCACCTTGCTGGCTGGCTGTGGCTCGGCCCGACTGAGCTCCTGCACTGTGACCAATGCACGCTTGATCTCTCCTTTTGTCGAGGCTGTCTCAGTGACTGACTGGCCTCCATGCTTACACCTCCAACCACGCATACACACAGACACACACACACAGACACACACACACAGACACACACACACAGACACACACACACAGACACACACACACAGACACACATACACGGACACACATACACAGTACGTTTTCCAGGAGGCTGAAGCATCCCGGTGTTGACACATCCCATCCGTTCAAGCTCTGCGTCCCAAGAACCGATGATGGGAAATGCAGAGGTTGATTTGTTTTCCCATCCCTTTGGGGAAATCTTGCAGCACTTATGAGAAGCTTCAACAGACCTGGTAACTTTGCTGATGCATATCCAGAACCATTTGTAGCTTGACAGTGTGGATTTTTCTTCCGATTATTAAAATCGGGTTGCCTCGTGTCTTTGAGCACCAGGTGTTTTCTCTGAATGACAAGTGTAATCATGACATATCTACCTGTAAGATGACTTTTCTTTAACGACTGCTGCTGGAAGACTAGAAGGAGGAGAGTGGGACACAGGCCCGAAGCAGCACAGTAGAACCGCTCGTCTGCAGGGGGCTGTTTATTACATTTTGAAGCAACAGGGATTCCAGAAATGAACTGGAATCATAAAGCACAGCATATCAGTAAGTTCTGAAATTGTTCATTTTGGGCAGAGAGCTTCATAGTGTGGGACCAGGGGGTGGCTTATCATGGACCCCTATCTGTGTTTGAAGCTCATACCACAGTTCAGTATTTACATAGACTCTTTACAGTATATTTTAGCATCACAGCATGATGTGATTGCGGTGCATGTCTGATTCTTCCATGTCCACCATCTCTAGAGGTATTTGTTTTATAGGCCAACAAGATCAAACAAATCATTCAAATAAAGGACAATTGATTGTTTCAATTTCAAATCTATTTAGGAGGTTAAGTACTGAGACCCTATAATTTTTTCTTAAACCTTCAGAAGCTGACTCCTTCGGCAAGAAAGACTAATCACCACAATGTGAAATCAACAAACAATATTGATCAATACAGTACTGAGACCATATTTCGAAAACATATATTATATGGACAATACACAAAAAATAAAACTGAGCTGTCGGTTTACATCTAAATAATGCATGAACGTTAAACCATTTATTGCAGGTCGCACAGAAACTCACAGCAGAACAGTGGTCTCGTGTTCCATATTAAAACTGACAGTCCATAAAACCCTCAGTGTAAAGAACTTCCAGATTCCCTTAAATCATCTATATCTCAGAGGTAAAGTTATGTAATTCTCCGGATTGATTTAAAGTAATTTTTCCCAACGACCTTGGGGAGTGACTTGATAGATGGTTGCCTCCCCCCTCCCCCCTTCTCCCCCTCCCTTCTGACCCCCCCCCCCCCACACACACACACACACACACACACCCTCCCCACCCACCTACATAACCCACAACCTCCCCTGGCAGCATTAGTCCTGATTAAGATAAATGGGTCTCCTCTGTTTTTCCACCCATGCTCACCCATGTTGTGATTCATCTCCCAAAGTGGAATTAGGAGAGAAGAAACATGTATTTCTTTTTCATTATAATCTTTCTACCTCAGATCTTTCTCAAAGGAAGTAAACGTAAACATGATGAATTTACCTCGGTAACCCTCAGACAAATGTCTGAGTGGTGTCATTAATCCAGATATGTTCAAGAGAGCGTGATCATGTGCTTATGTCTGTCTGTGTGTGTCATTGCAATTGGTGATGGTAGGATTTGATGGGGTTAAGAAGTCATGCGTGTGTACTTATCTGTGTTAGGTAAGAACACTCCACACTATGGATAAGAGCATCATCACGCACAGTTCATACGCTAACAGGGTCTTTAGTAGACTCCCCCCGAGGACAGGACTGATGCGATCTAAGGGGACTTGATCAGTCAGATGAGCAGGAGAAAGGGCAGAAGGACATATCAGTCAAACAGATATAGTGACCTCTCCTCTGCACCAGACAGAGGTAACAGGGGAACTATAACTGGACGGTTTCAAACAATGTTATAATAAACATTATTTGAAAATACAATTATGCACTGATCTGGATTTAACATCTATAGTGCTGCAAGGCATGGATGTGACTGCAGGACTAAGAAACTGTAGAGACAGATATTACTGAAGGTTATAATGACCGTATATACATACATACATACATACATACATACATAAGAGAATTAGAGAAGAGGAAGGAGTTGTGTGGCCTTTTCCTCCAGAACCTCAGGTTGATTTAAGCTGCAGAGTGTGCCACTCTTCGATGACACTCCGGGGAACTCAATTACCATGGATGTGAACCCCCCCAACCCCCTGCCTATACGAACACCCCCGATGAGCTCAACAGGACACAGCCTGCCAATCAAGAGAGGAGCCTGGAGCTAATCAATCCCAGCATGCCATGGGTCCCTTGTGAAGGCTGTCTCCCTCAGGGGTTGAGTGATGTTGTGACCAGGGCGTTGATTCCAGCCATTTCTTTGCAATAGGCTGCCTCTGCTCTAGGAACTTAGCGTAAAAAGGCTAGCTGTCCCTTTGCTGTCATTAGCCGAACAACAACATTGACAGCTTGAATGAGGCGAGAGTGGGTTTGATTACTGGGGTACATTTCAGAGGACTGCTGTGCCTCCTGATGCAGAGAATGACTAAAGAGGTCTGTCACTTTCTATTTAAATATTGCGGATGCAGATGAGTGTTTGAATCCCTGGTACTATTACGCTCTAATGAACACTTATGATTGTTGATAAAACAAAAGAGGGGGTAAGAAATAGCCAACTGAGGGAATACGGACACCCACTCATACACATACATATGCTCCTCAGCTTTTATTATAGTGACTGTAACCAGGAAAAGTTTTTACAAAACAAAAAAGATACGCCAAAATAGAAATGTTTCATCTTCACGACTTCCTCAGGACAGTTATAAGTGTTGATCACTATCTTAGCAATTCCTCTAAAAGCTTTTAATGTTTTTAAATTAATGAAAAAACAATTTTTTCAAGGAAAGATATTTCCTTCTGGTGACTTTATAAAGTTAGCAGCTAAAACTGCTTCTTTATAGTTTATTTAGCCTCCTCCTTTGAACTTGGAACACAATGACAGAAACATTTTCCCAGGTGTTGGAGTACCACAGAGCAATTCCAATTGATTCCACGGTGCTTTACGATTGAATTAGAAGATGCCCTTCAAAGTCAGGCCAAACCCTAAATGGATGAGGTTCCCTTCAGACAGAAAAGTTACCTGTTTTTTTTTATTATTATTTTTGGAATGAGAAACTTCGGAATTAATTAAAAATCACATCAGGAGATATCAGGGGATTTACTTCAAGGCTCAGGAAGGCGGTTCTTTTCTTGTGAGGAATCCTTCAACGAGGACCAGTTTGTGTTCATAACTCCATTTTTCATCAAAGTGTGTTTTAATCTCGGAGCTCTCAGTGGGCAGCATTCCCATCTTTACAGGGAATCCACCTTCCCTTATCGGTCCCGCTCCCCCTATTGCGCGAACACAAGTCATTTTGAATTCATCAAAGTGAGCAAATGTAAATGCAGCTGCATCGCTGTGGTGAAATAACTGTTTTATTTGATATATATATCAAAACACAATAATCACATTTTCCACAATCCAATTCTATTATCACAGTGTGAATCTGGACAACGGGTAGAATTGGAGTCTAACTTTTGATGAAGACAGTGACATTCATAAAGAGTTTGCATAATTCATGGTTCATTAAATGTTAATTGGGATGTACATCTCCTGGGTCCTAAGCTGCTAAGTCCTTCAGCTGTTGAATACTGAACCCAGGGGAAACATGAATATTCAACACAGGTCAAATTCATTTTTAAGATAAATGCTTCTTGAAAATGCCATCCACATTCTAGATAGACAGTATCAGCTCTCAAAAATAACTGTCTTCACTAAAGAATATGTGACATGTTGACTTGTGTCCGGCACAATCCTGACACAATCATGTATTGGTATCTGAATACTTTCATCCCTGATAGAAAGTGGCTGAGTTGGTGTAGCAACAATATGGACAGTATAACAGACAATAGGGTGTGAAAGAGTTGTACCGGGACAACTCTTTTACACCTTATTGTCTGTCCATATTGTTGCTACACCAACTCAGCCACTTTCTTTAACACCAACATGTTCAGTTGCAAGTTTTCCACCATCTCTAATGTCTTGTTTTCAAAGAAGGCCTACACAAATGCCCAGTCTGGCGGTTTTCGGGTGAAACCCACACTCAGACCAGACAGCATTGCAAAGGCACATACAGCTGCCAACTCTTCCAACACTGTCTGTTTTAGAATTCCCAGACCCTGCACCTTGTGTCATGCCTCTGGCCATGCCTCTGGTGATCCAGGTGCCATCATTCTTCCTGCAAAACCAGAAACATGGTCTAACCCTTGATCCTGGTTATGAGGAAGGAAGCTAAAACATAATTATTTGAAAGCTGTTCAATGGGCAAGAAAAGTAAAATCTTTCCTTTACTATCTATATAATACATAACACTGGTGCATTATGGATTTGGCTTGATATGCAGCTAACTGCTGATTCAAGGAGGATTGCCTGCGGACCAGTAAGAGATGTGAAGACTATGGTAAGCCCAATGCTAAGGCAGACAAACTGCAGTATGGTTATGCATTAATGTTCTCTTCAGAGAGACCTGCAGGGAATTTCTAGGGGAGCACATAACATTACTGTGATCAGGCCTACCATTAGAGCTTTGGAGAGGACCCATATGTCTGCTACACGGAAACAGGAAATCAATGAGGCATTTTGTCATGAACTCCTAATGAACTTTTCTTGGGAAGAATTTTAATTCACTGCTAGGGTTATAATTAGGACCAGATAGTGGATTTCTATAATGGTCTTCTACATCACAAGGTTGCCTTGAGTGGAAGGGACAATGATGCTGGAAAACAAATGCTTTCTGCCCTTCTTCCAATCAGATCTTTGAGTGCGTGAGAGTGGTTCAGCCAGCTGGTCCTTGAGGTAACATCTCAACAGAGATGCCACATGGGCTCCCAGAATGTGTTCACACACACACGAAGAATCCATATTAAGAGGTGGAAGTTAACGCATTTGAATATTGTGCGCCTCTGAGAACCCATCTTATCCTGGGCTTCCTTTGAAGCGTGCACAGCGAAGAGACTGCTCCTGACAGCGTCAAATTAAACCACAGTCTCTCTGAACGCATGCACACAGGGAAGAGAGGGAGAAAGAACACCACACAAACCCAACAAAAGTGGAGCGGTAATCTTCCTGTGCATGCTCCCAGCCAAATCCCATCACATCTCCTCCCACCACCCCCGCCCCGGAAAAATATCAGTCACACAACGCAGTTTAATTTGGACTCTTGGGAACATATCACATGTCAGTGCATCACACTGGAATTACATCTGAGGGCTGTGAGCATGTATGTGTTGGGTGTCGCAAGCCATCTTCTGCAGAGCAATGTAAGCGTTTTCAGAAGCGGTGTGTTGTTTCAGGTAGAATCTGTTCTATCCACTCTGGTTCTGTATTATACGGGCCATGGTGTAGATGCTGAGAGTCGTTTTGAAGCCCCCTGGAACCTAATTGCAGGGAGTCAGGTGGCTGAGCGGTGAGGGAGTCGGGCTAGTAATCTGAAGGTTACAGGTTCGATTCCCGGCTGCGCCAAATGACGTTGTGTCCTTGGGCAAGGCACTTCACCCTACTTGCCTCGGGGGGGAATGTCCCTGTACATACTGTAAGTCGCTCTGGATAAGAGCGTCTGCCAAATGACTAAATGTAAATGTATGTCTGAATGCCAATGGTTTTCAGTATCTTCAAGTACTTTCTGTCACTCTCTAAGATAAAAGTATTCTATTTTTTCTGACCCCCCCACCCCACAACAGCCTTCTCCCCTTTGCCCCACACCATCACCTCCTTTCTACCCCCAGACCCTCTACCCCCAAGCTTTTACCCTGAAACCACCATTCTCCACATGCAAAAAACTGAAATCCCTCTCAGGGACTCTGAAATTAGCATCTTGAAATATTAATGTTTGGGTTTAAGAGCCTGGTTGTACCATGCAGCACCTCGGAGGAGCCAAACAGGTATCTGCGCAGCATGTGTGGTAAATGTTTTATGATCACAGCTTGGTTTATTCCCGCATCTGTGCCTCTCCAACATTAAAGGCAGCGTGGTACATCAGTCTCCTCTACTCTGGCTCTGAAGACGGCTTGACTTTGTTATTAAAACTTGTTTGTTCTCAATCATCCTCTCATCTCTCTCCTTTGAGAGCCAGGTCCAAGAATCAACATTTCCCCTCTTGACTGGCTGCAAAGGCTCTTTAATGACTGAGCGAGATGATTGAGGTCTGAAGTTCAACCTTGAATGCCTGAGGTCAAACTTCAGGAAATAGGCATTGTGCTTAAACTGACGTTGCTAAAGCTATTATCTTCATATTTTGAGGTCTTCTTCGGAAGATTCTGTTCCATAATATCCTAGAGGATTTTTCCAATATTCTTTGCTTTTGTTAGTCCCTTCCTGGCATCCTACCTTCATACATTAATTCATTCAAGTGTCCTGATGATCAGAGTTAATGTCAGTCAGCTGTATGGGTTGTGAAGGGAAAAACCAGCCCCGCCAGAAGTTCTCCAACCACAGTGATTGACAGGCAGACCTCATGGTAAGGTGCGGAAAACCAAAACTGAAACAGTTGTAGCCTTCCTTTCAACCTGGCTCTACCCAGAGGCCCTTGTGCATCATGTTCACCTGCTGAGCTACCCAGAGTCTCAGGGCCAGGGAATTGAAATTCTCCGCGGGGAGAGAGAGATAGGGAGAGAAAAAGAGAGTGCATTTCATAGGCCCTGCTCTCTCATCCTTTTGCTCCCAGCATGGCACATTTTTAATAAGGGCACAGACTACCTATATATTCACACACTCCTGTTCAGTTTGTATGGCCAGAGCCTGATACATAACCAGCAGCCCAGGCTCTCTGATGCTTTAAACATCCGGAACACAAGAGGGCAGCTGAGGTACCCCTGGCTCGTCCACAAGCATGCTGAGAGGGGGTCTGTGTTTGACACATTTTTGGCAAACAGGAGCTGCTGCATTGTTCATCCACATTAATCTGACATGTTTAGCAAACGTCACTAGGCAACCAGTGCCAAGCAACAACCCTGAAGACCCACTGTTCTGCTGCGGGCACAAACAGCGACATGGATGGTGATTATAATGTGGGTTTACCTTGGCGACTGCCTGCTGTCCAATCATTTCATCTGCTGCTGCCCGACGTTAATTAAGATGCTCAGTTCCATTCAAGGAGTCTGAAACACATTATTTGATTATTTGATTGTGTCCTTTGGAAGTTGTTTTTCCAAGCCATATCTTTCCCTGCAGAAGGTACATGCTCTGTTTTGGGAAACAAAAGGGAATGGTACTGAAACAATAAATGTAAAAACCTCCAGGATGAAACATTGTTTTCCATTAGACAGCTCATCTCTGCTAATTAATTTTCGGGTAGAATGAAGGATGGAGATGACAGGAATCAAAATTGTGTTCTGTTGGAGAGATACCTGCAGGCTGGGACATGAGCGCATGTATGTTTAATAACAGTTAGAAGCAGGAAGGTGGGTCCTGCATTGGAGCTCCCTCCCACGTGAACAAATAGCTGCTCGGGGGTGGTGGTGGTGGGGGGGGGGGGGGGGGGTGGTGTCTATCTCCTGAAATGGGAGGGAAGGGGGTGAATGACTCCTGTGATATGGATCGAAACTAGAGTGGTTCCTGTTTGTGTGCATCTGCATTTGTTCATCTGGAATCCACATCACATCTGTGGTGGATCCCTGTAGAATGTATGCATGCCAGGGAATGAGGAGGCTGAAACAGCAGAGTTAGACACTTTTCTACTGTGAAGCCACCAAGGAGCTCGGGCAGAGCTGTTACACTGCTTTTGCACTGATAAATACATGTAAAAATATACAAAAGGAAGTACTATTGTACCCATTCCTCCAGGGTTATTCACATACGAAGATAACTGAGTCTGAACTGGGGCAAATACACAAGCTTATAACAAAGCACGGAAGCATGATAGTCTACACAATTGTTAGTGTTGATACAATAATGGCATTGGTCAACTGGCATTGAAATGAACTGTTACTCCTGGACAGTAAATTAACTGGCAGTTGTTGCAGTTCTCAATGCAATGCTCGATGCCAATTTAGTATGAGAGTGGAGGACTGGTGGCACAGGGAATTAAAAGGAAAGCTCCCGAAGACACGGCTCCCTCTACAGGTCGTAAACTGAACATTTTCCACTGAAAGCAGGAAAAAACAATCACACTGTGGAATACAGCAGGGAGGGCACATCAGTAGCGCGTCTGACCGCAAGATACATGTTCAACCGCAGTAGTTATGTGATGCAATGTGCGACCCAGAGACAACGGGAGCGCAAATCATCTGAATATACGGATCTGACAAGTAAACGTTTTTATAGACTGTTTAACCTGAATGGGAATATATTTCATGTCTGCAATGGACAAGGCACTGTCTCATTCTTTGAATACAAAAGAGTGATGAGAACTTTTCCTTTACAACTTCTATCACTCTTCAACACCTACTACCGGATTAATGAAGCAATCTTATTAAGGGAGATAAGGAGACAAAATTAACTTACAATGGAAAACGACTAAAATATCGACTGAGAAAGACAACAGTCGGCTACAACCAGAGATAGTATACGGACTGTGGTAGGCTACCTAGACAGCTCGCAATGCTAGCAGCGGATATGCGTTGTTTACTGTGGTTTGTGGATGTAACAGCCCGACCAAGGAGAATAAGAAGCCTCTGGGTGGCCGTGATTGGACCGGACACTGACTGGGGCTGACTGATGACTGACTGTGTGTCCAGGAGGAAATGTTTTGGGAGAGAGATCAATACGAGTTTGCTGCTGCGCGCAGGAGAAGATGCCAGTCTTTACATGCTGTCACTAAATCTCTCTTTCCACAGTGAGGAGAGCCTTATGCCCTGTTGGATTTATAGATAGATACTACGATTACTTTTTCTCTCATACATAATGATTTGGTTGCAGCTTCATGGCGTGTTTTATGTGATGCGTTGCCAACATAGGTGCTAAACTGCTCAACTTTATTTTTCTGCTGCGTTTGAACTCCAAATGGACGTGGGAAAGGTCGGCTGACTTGAACACTTTATTGTTGCAAAATTTCTTATAGTAATGATATGTTAATTTTCTAGCTGCAGGGTTTGATGGACTGTTTATTGACACTAAACAAGCATATTATGCTTAAACATATTCCAAACGATCGAAATATGTATCCTCAAGATAATTTTAATGCTTTGAAAAAAACCTTGAACTTATTGTTTCCAAGGGGAAGTATTTTTCATGCAGCTTTAAAAAAAGGATGATAATGAAGACAATAATGACATTGAAAATGCCTTTTACCATGACTATCAAAGTGATTTTGTATTCAGTGTTTTTACTGGCACTGTTGGCAGTGGGAACAGCATTCTCTGGAGTTTTCAATGGTTCAGAAAAATATATTTTCACAGATGACTTACTGCAGCTCAAGCTCACCCAGGGCAAGGCACCGGAGCATCGGAAACTCCAGTCTACAAACTCTCATCCTAACCTCTATTTCAGCCAAGCAGATGTACAGCTTCTGAGACAAAGATCCACCACCACACACAGTCACATTTTCAAAGTCATCAGGGGCGCAGTCCTGACCATGCTATCAAATGCACCCCTGTACATGCCACCTATGAAACACGATGAGTTTACCAGCAAGTGGAATGAGATTTACGGGAACAACCTGCCGCCTCTTGCCCTCTATTGCCTGCTATCCCCAGAGGACTCGGGTGCCCTCCAGTTCCTTCTCAAGTTCATGGATAGGATGGCTGATTACCCAGACTGGAAGGTGACCAGCGCTCCGAATGACGAGGTGCCCATGGCTCACTCTCTCACAGGGTTTGCCACTGCCTATGACTTCATCTACTCACTCCTGGACGAGCAGCGACGGAATGTTTACCTCAAGAAGATTCGCTCAGAGACGGTGAAGCTGTACGAGCTTTCTAAGTACAGAGGTTGGGGAAAGCAGTATCTCCAAAACCACCAAACCACCAACATATTAGCCATCATGACGGGCGCTTTAGTGATAGGCACACACGACGACCCAGATTCGATGATTTGGAAACAGGTGTCGGTGAACTATATGGAGAAGACGATGTTCCTGCTGAATCACGTCGTGGACGGCTCCCTGGACGAGGGGGTTGCCTACGGGAGCTACACGGCCAAGTCCATCACGCAGTACGTGTTTCTGGCCCAGCGCCATTTCAACATCGATAACATGCAAAACAACTGGCTGCGCGGACACTTCTGGTTCTACTACGCCACTTTGCTGCCCGGCTTCCAGAGAACCGTAGGCATCGCTGACTCCAACTACAATTGGTTTTATGGCCCTGAGAGCCAGCTCATCTTCCTGGACACATTTGTTTTGAAGAACGGGACCGGCAACTGGCTGGCCCAGCAGATTAGGAAGCACCGGCCGAAGGATGGCCCCATGGGGCAGTCCTCGGCTCAGCGCTGGACTACCCTCTTCACTGAGTACATCTGGTACAACGCCCACCTGGCCCCGCAGCCTCCTCAGGGCTTTGGCAATGCAGGGATGCACATCTTCTCCAACTGGGGGGTGGTGACATATGGGGCGGGACTGCCTAATGGCCAGGGGAACACTTTTGTCTCCTTTAAGTCAGGGAAGCTTGGTGGCCGAGCTGTGTATGACATAGTCCACTCCAAGCCGTACTCCTGGGTGGACGGATGGAACAGCTTCAACCCCGGGCACGAGCACCCTGACCAGAACTCGTTCACCTTCGCTCCCAACGGGCAGGTGTTTGTGTCCGAGGCGTTGTACGGTCCTAAGTACAGCTACCTGAACAACGTGCTGGTTTTCAGCCCGTCCCCCACCAGCCAGTGTAATTCTCCCTGGGAGGGGCAGCTGGGGGAGTGTGCAAAGTGGTTACGCTGGACCGACGCCGGGGTGGGGGACTCTGCGGGGGAGGTGATTGCTGCCTCCTCGCACAGAGACACCATGTTTGTGAGCGGGGAGGCGGCGCCTGCCTACTCCCCCGCCATGAGGCTGAAGAGCGTGTACCGAGCTCTGGTGCTGCTCAACTCCCAGACTCTGCTGGTGCTGGACCACGTGGAGAAGTGGGATGACTCACCCGTGACCTCGCTCAGCGCGTTCTTTCACAATTTAGACATTGACTTCAAGTATGTGCCCTTTAAGTTCATGGACAGGTATAACGGAGCGCTGATGGACGTCTGGGATGCCCATTATAAGATGTTCTGGTTTGACACAGAGGGGATCAGCCCTGTTACTAGAATACAGGAGGCAGAACAGGCAGCCGAGTTTAAGAAAAGGTGGACTCAGTATGTCAACGTCACGTTCCCTATCAGAGGACCTGTAGCCAGAGTAGCCTACATAATGCATGGACCTCACGTCAAAGTGTCAAACTGCAGATTTATAGACAACAGCAAAAATGGAGTAAGACTCTCTCTAATCATCAACAACACAGAGAAGATTGTGTCTGTTGTGACAAACTATAAGGATATAGGAGCCCGTTTAAGTTATCTAGGCTTTGGGGGTCACGCCAAAGTGGAGGACAGACATCAGATGGTTCGCTTCGGCTTGGGAACGGAGCTTGTCCCCAAACAAAACCCGACTGACAATCAGCTGTTTGATTTTGGATTCACAGTCAACGTGATAGCGGGAGCGATACTGTGTGTGGCGATATGTTTCCTCACGCTGCAGAGGAAGTTCTACGTGTGTTTCAGCAGGCTCATGCGCTACGCCCTCCTGTCCGTGCTCACGTTATGGATCGCCGAGCTGCTCTTTGTGTCCAGCAGCTGTGACCAGCTCCTTTGCGGGGTCAAGTGGAAAAGCGCCAGCGCCAACCCAGAGGTCAACAAACAAATCAGACTTTACGACCAACATCGTTTTCTCCTGCCCACCGTCGTCATAACAACGCTGCCTGGCTCCGGCTCCGACATCCTCAAGCACCTTTTCCACAACACCTCCGACTTCCTTTACCTACGCGTCCCCACGGAGCACGTGGACATCCCCGAGACGGAGTTCGAGTTCGACTCCCTGGTGGACGCTTGCGAGTGGTCCAGGTCGGACGCGGTGCGCGGACGCTTCAAGATCATCCAGGGCTGGCTGCACTCTCTGGTCCACAACACCAAGCTCCACCTCCAGAACATCCAGCTGGTGGAGAGCAGCCGGGTGAAGGCTCCCCCGAGGGCCGGGCCCTCCAGGGACCGCAGGAGGAGGGCCCGGAGGAGGGAGCCTGCCGCCGAGCTCAAAGGCAAGCTGAGGGCCAGTCTAGACCGGGACGCCGAGTACGTGAGGGAGATGAGACGCCACGTCGCGGAGTACCCGAACGCCCGTGTGGTCCTCAACATGCGGAGCGGCAGCTGGGCATTGAAACTGCCCTTCATCCAGGAAGTGGTGGGCCCGGCCATGAGAACCATCTATCTCGTCCGGGACCCCAGGGCATGGATCTATCTCATGCTTTACAACAGCAAACCCAGCCTGTACTCCTTAAAGAACATCCCCCAGCACCTGTCCCTGATATTCAAGGAGGATGCTTCCAGGGAAGGATGCCCGACTTCAGCCCCGGAGTTTAAGATGATCCGGAGGCTTCTCTCCCACTCTGAAGCCAACGCCGTCCTGATACTAGCCCACCTGTGGCTGGCCCACACCAGCGCAGCTCTGCGTGTGAGTGGGTCCTTGTCTCTGGAGTCCAACCTCCAGGTGAAGTTTGAGGACGTGGTCAACTTCCCCCAGGAGACGGCAGAGAGGATCCACTCCTTCTTGGGGGTTCCTGTCTCGCCCTCGGCCCTCAATCAGCTCATGTTCACCACC
The DNA here is from genome assembly GCF_038355195.1 of Osmerus mordax. Taxonomy (NCBI): domain Eukaryota; kingdom Metazoa; phylum Chordata; class Actinopteri; order Osmeriformes; family Osmeridae; genus Osmerus; species Osmerus mordax. The sequence continues at coordinate 12,425,176 of NC_090064.1, forward strand.
TCCACAAACTTGTACAACCTGATGTATGAGGGGGACATATCACCAGCCAATATTGACATATGGAGGCAGAATATGCCCGGTAAGGACATTAGACTGATAGAAGAGACGTGTTGGATTGTAATGAAGCGGCTGGGCTACTCCAGGTTTGTCAGTTAACAAAACGAAACTCTCCCGATAAACTCACGCAGATCAGCTGAAGGGAAGTTGAAGAAAACATGTTTGTATCTGCCAATCTTTGATCTTGGTGTGATCTCTTGTTGTATTTTGCACTGATGACTGACAATGTAATGGTACATGTAATGTTTTAATCACAAAAGTGAAATGATATAAAGACAGAAGGAAAGGGTAGTTTTATCACACCTTTGTTCCCCTTTGGGTTCTATGACATTGTATGTGAGGTGTTACACTCAAACTTTTGCAAGTGAGGATGTTTTACATTAAAATGAGTTGAGGGGATATGAAAGGGGAAACGTATATAGTTAAACATGCCTTTCCCCTGTCACCCACACTCAGTGCCCCAGGACATTCAAAACACTCTGAGTAAGATCTTTGAAGTCTTAACATCTAGCAGTTATCTCTTAAAAGGTTACTACAGTGTCTAGGTTGATTATTTTTGTACATCTGTTAGCAGATAGCAGAAGTGGAGCTTCATTGTTTGACTATAAATATATATATATGGATAATGATGTGGATTGTATTTTCATAGATTGTAAACGTATACCTGTCGTGTGGCAAACATGTCATCAAGGAGTTGTGTTTGAAGTTCAAAGAAGACATGACATGATAGGTGGCTTAGCACTTTTGCAAGGAGTTTCCTCGATTGTGTGTGAAATTCTGTGCATAATTCTTTTTAAAGCCTCTCATGTCAAGTTAACTCTATGTAGCAATTAGCTTGAATGCATAATGTTGGATGGAATTTCCTAGACTAAAAGGAATTCTCAAAGTCTTTATGATTCACGAAGGCACACATCCCAAAGGGGAGCAGCGAAATGAATATTATTATTGTAACCCCCTTTAGCATGTATTGAACTAGATCAGAGGAAAGAGCTCAATAGGGATCAGGCTGTGCTAACTGTCAGCCTTGACACATTTTCAGTCTGAGCCATTGCAACACGTCCCCCACAGCTACCCACATTAATCTCCAAAACGTCATAACCGAAGCTCACCCTATGTTTTTATAGCTGTCTTATCTTCATCATTGAGGCCTGGAAGAAATGCAAATGACATAAGTTTCCATTTCCTGTCGCTCTAAATCAGATACTCTATGATCTTTCAGGCCTTTGTCTTAAAACTATTCTGCAGACACCAGACCGCACAAGGGATGAATATTAAGTTTACTGAAATGAAGTTCCAGTTTTTGACCATGATCAGTTTTCTTTGCCACAAAATTTGAGCAAAATGTTTGCCTTTAAGTATACATTTACTGAATGCTTTCTTCAAACATGATTATATATTTGCATAATTCTTTCGGTGGATATGGTAGATGTTCAGAAACTGTCATTATATTTGTGAACAAAAACATGTAATTCTTTGGCATTTATCAGTAGCTTTTTTCTCAGCCTGACTGGCCTGTTTTCAACTCTGAGACCCTTGACTGCTTGGAAAACCTGTTTGATGTTGTGGTCTTTGAATGTGTGTAGACTTGGCAGATATGCTTTCACTTTGTTGTTGCAATCCTGTTACCAACTCTGTTTCGTATACTGTATGCTTGTGGGATATGTTTCCTTGCTTCTGTGGCCTTGAATTACAAATATTTCTTCACATCTATTTTCTGTGTGTTCCAAAGCAAAATGCAGAGGCATTGTATAGAAAAATAATAAATTCATAAATATATTAAAAACCAGTGATCGTTCGAATCCATTACATGATTTGTGTGGATTTATAGTAGACAGGGTATATTCATCAACATATAGTGGTAGAATTGTGTTTGTTTTTCATCACTTGGATAGTGACAGACCTAGTGTAATCACTGTACGGATGTCTCACTCTTTTACTGGGAAGGGTTGGCAGACGTCTTAACTGCCAATATAGTGGACCTGCATGAAAGGAAGGGCCATTAAAAATCTGTTAGGAGTTGCTCATGTCATCTCTTCCCTTAACAAGCACCCAGGCATATAAAACATGTCCCAACTGATGCACGGCTAGACTCAGCCATGCTTCTATACCCTCACACCCAGCCTCTCTCTCTCTGTCTCTCTCTGTCTATCTCAGCCTCTCTCTCTCTCTGTCTCTCTCTCTCTGTCTCTCTCTCTCTGTCTCTCTCGCCCTCTCTCTCTGTGAGTCACTTGTTTCATTACTCATTTGTTCCTGATCTCAGAGAGATGGTTAAATGCATCCCTCTATTAATTCCTCTCCCAGCCAAGGAAACGTCATTTACACACAATTACTCACTCCAGGGTACTGTACACGTCAACAGTACAATACAGAAGAATTACCATTCTTAGGGTGCACTTTAATTCACAAAAGGCATATTGCTCTTCTGTGGTGTTTCCCCTACAATGATCTGAATGCAAAACCGTTGTGACTGGCATTTAATGTTGCTGTAATAAGAGACTTCCGAAACTAATTATTCCTTTGCATAAAAAAGTCAACCAGAGATATGTTTCATAACCCAAGCTACCCTAATTCGTTTTAAATACTAACAGGTTATATAACTTCATCTAAAATGTCTTGTCTTGCTTCCATTTGTTAGCTAGAGGTATCCCTATAGAGTTTGTTTCATTCTGTTCCCTTACCTATCTTTTCATATCCACCAAGACAAATTACATTAAAAAAAACTATTTGATCTCTCTGATTACAGAGAGAGAGTGTCAGATAGAGAACTAATCTGAAGCAGGGGAAGAATTAAGGTTATTGTGTAAAATGTTATAAAATAAAACTGTATAGGATAATACCACACATAATAATCATATGTTTCTGATCCAACTACTCAGGATGAATAAATAGTACAGCACAACCATTGAGAAACACAAAGAAACACCTCTACAAAACCAGAATGAAATGAATAAACAAGAGGCAGAAAAAACAAGGGGCCAGAGGACGATTAACAATACATGACTAAAACCAGGTACGCCGTCTAACAGTTACTACTATTGCATCTGGACGAGAGGATTCACACAGTATCACGCTGGAGACCAGAGGTTAACCGGATGGAACAGAGGACTCGATTTCAGCTGAGTTGCCATCGTCCTCCCTGTGCTATCTGTATCCTCGGCTCGCAAGGACCCCTCCCTGGGGGGAGAGTCTCTCACACACCGCCATGTCTCCTGCCAAGGCTCATTAATTAACCTTTACTGCAGTCACCATCAGTCACACCACATTCTGCTTTTCTAGGGAGGGCATTGTTGGACGGCTATGATGTGCCACAGAATTAACCTATCAATGCAGAGAGGGAGAGCGAGAGTTAGATTGCTGGTAACGTTGGCATTGCTCACAGTTTGAGCAATCTGAAGACATGGTGGGAATGAATGACAATTGCTTTAGAAGCCTCATTGGAGATCTGGAGACGCGCGTCCTTGAGGAGGGGACAAGAAAAACAGGGGTGGAGGCAAGTTAGTTGGAAATAAAATATCATTTTCTGTTGACAAGGTGTAGGCAGATGGCTAAGCCACTGTACCCCCCCTCCCCCCTCCCCACACACTCACACATTCTGGGTCATTTTCACCTTACAAATAGAAATGGCATGTAGGCAGATCTGTGTAAATGTTTTCCCTGCTGACACCACTCTGTCTGGCTATGGGATGGTGTGAGCCCAGATCAATCTGATTGGTATTAATGCGAGCTGACTGGGGAGGAAATACAGGGCATTGTCAATTTACAACAGAGGACGAGCTTCATCTGTTGTGAAAATGGAATCCTTCATGGCAATAAAGCAAAGCGTCACACACTAATGAAGTTGATCCACAGGATTCAAGGTTCATCTGAAACCGAGGGGAAATCATAGAGGATAGAATGTTTTGTATTTCACTACAAGGTTACTTGTCAGTCGTAGACATACAGTCGTTGCATGCCCAATACAGTTAGGTCCATAAATATTTGGACATCGACACCATTTTCATCATTTTGGCTCTGTATACCACCACAATGGATTTGAAATGAAACAATCAAGATGTGCTTTAAGTGCAGACTTTCAGCTTTAATTTCAGGATATATACATCCAAATCAGGTGAACGGTGTAGGAATTACAACACATTTGATATGTGGCCCCCCGCTTTTTAAGGGACCAAAAGTAATTGGACAATTGGCTGCTCAGCTGTTCCATGGCCAGGTGTATGTTATTCCCTCATGGGAGTTCGTTATTTCATTGTCAAGGAGCAGATAAAAGGTCTAAAGTTAATTTCAAGTATGGTATTTGTGTTTGGAATCTGTTGCTGTCAACTCTCAATATGAAGTCCAAAGAGCTATCACCATCAGTGAAGCAAGCCATCGTTAGGCTGAAAAATCAAAACAAACCTATCAGAGAGATAGCAAAAACATTAGGTGTGGCCAAATCAACTGTTTGGTACATTCTTAAAAAGAAAGAACGCACTGGTGAGCTCAGCAACACCAAAAGACCCGGAAGACCACGGAACTGGTGGTGGATGACAGAAGAATTCTTTCCCTGGTGAAGAAAAATCCCTTCACAACAGTTGGCCAGATCAAGAACACTCTCCAGGAGATAGGCGTATCTGTGTCAAAGTCAACAATTAAGAGAAGACTTCACCAGAGTAAATACAGAGGGTTCACCACAAGATGTAAACCATTGGTGAGTCTCAAAAATAGGAAGACCAGATTAGAGTTTGCCAAAAAACATCTAAAAGAGCCTGTACAGTTCTGGAACAACATCCTATGGACAGATGAGACCAAGATCAACTTGTACCAGAATTATGGGAAGAGAAGAGTATGGAGAAGGGACGGAACTGCTCATGATCCAAAGCATACCACCTCATCAGTGAAGCATGGTGGAGGTAGTGTTATGACTTGGGCATGTATGGCTGCCAATGGAACTGGTTCCCTTGTATTTATCGAGGATGTGACTGCTGACAAAAGCAGTAGGATGAATTCTGAAGTATTTCGGGCAATATTATCTGCTCAGATTCAGCCAAATGCTTCAGAACTCATAGGACGGCGCTTCACAGTGCAGATGGACAATGACCCGAAGCATACTGCGAAAGCAACCAAAGAGTTTTTTAAGGCAAAGAAGTGGAATGTTGATTGTTTCATTTCAAATCCATTGTGGTGGTATACAGAGCCAAATTGATGAAAATTGTGTCAATGTCCAAATATTTATGGACCTAACTGTATATAACTAAAATACAGTATTTGTATTCTTGAGGAAGCAGTTGATGTAAATGATGGTATGTGTTTTGGATTGGAATATTTATTTGTGGTTAGTGATGGTGTAGAAGAATACACTTTCATCAGAGTTAAGTGGTTGCTTCTCCATTCTATCCATTACCAGTGAAATGTATCCATGATTGACAGATTTACTGTTTAGTCTCAAGTATTAAAAGTGAGAATTGCTGCCGCTGTAGACAAGCTTGACAAGTGATATTAAAGATGGCTATCTGTCATCTGTGTTGGTAAAAGCTTTTTCTTTAATCTCCCTAGATCTGATGGAAGATGCATGACAATAATTGAACTTGCATCTCTAACTGTTGTTCACACTCAGCCTTATCACAACAACAACAACAACAACTTAAAAATGCTATGTATACCTATTTGTAAAATATATATTTTGAATCTGAAAGATTTTATTTGACCTTTCCAGCTCAAGTCTCATCTCTGGCCCTTAACTGAAAACATCTTCTTTCTGCTGCTTAGTACTACACATACGCTATGATATGGATTGAGACTTGGCTTTTGAATGGAAACCCTTTTACTTCCTCTCAACCTTTTAGTTCTTAACCTCTTAGTTTCTGTGAATTTATCTTTCTACAGTCAAGGTTAACCTGTCTCACTCAACAGCCAGGCTGAACCTTGCTCCTGTCAGGCTATAAATTGGGGGCCTATGTGAATGGCTTAACTTGCGTCTGTCTCCAGTTTCAACCCCTGCGGCTCGTCTAACCAATCACAAGGGCCGCTGTGACGTGTTTATAAACATCAACTCTCGCTCTGCCGACAGACGGCTTCAGCTGCCGCCTGACAATGTTAGCGCAAATTGGACTTGACCCTTCTGTTGGAAAACGACTTTGTTCAACAAGAGAGGCCGATATTGTGAGTTAATGAGCTGTTTCTGTCTATTACGAGGCTACGCTACGCTACAGTAGCTCAACCTCAGAGCTGTTGGGGTTTTTTCTGAGGTGAGGGACAGTTTCCAGCTGGCGTGCGGACAGACAGACGGGAGAAGCCGTTCCTGGATGACAGACTCAGTACTCCTTCATTACGGGAAGATCAGGAAACCAGAACCCTCTGTCACAGCACGACTGTGGCCGTTGCTCGCCCCCGAGGTTTGAAAGACGTCAGTACGCAGCCACTCATGTTTTATTGGCTAGAGAAATACTATTGGCAGGAGAGAAGAAAGAGATAAATATGTGTCTCAGATTGTTGTCTTTTTCCTGGCTGTGCTCCAACCTGAATAATTTAATTAGGCATGAATCAATGAATCTGAACTTGGTATGATTTGATTTAAATGTTGGTGGAGGAGCGATATGTAACAGTCCCTGTCTGGCTCCGTCAGGCTGGATGTACAGTGGCTGTGTCATAGTGGCACCTTTGATAGTGCTTTAGCTAAGAACCTGGCAGACATAAGAATGAAGATATTGCCGCAGTGAAAGCTTAAGAAATGTTATGTCCCCCTAAGCCCATCCACAGTACGACAAGCTCTCTAGCTTTCTTGGTACGCTACATGTGGTGAAAGGTTACTTGTACCACATAATACATTGACCAGGAGACCTGAGGTGGGGAGGGAATCGTGAACAAGGAGTTTAGGAAGTAAGCTGCTCATTACTGTACAGCTTTCTATCATCATCCTACCCTGCCACCCAATCAGACTACGCACCATGTAGCATGAACCTCAGGTGTCACGCAGGGCAAGCAGAGATCACCAAAATGGGGACTTTTTGATTCCTAATGAGACATACTCCATGATGATGTTTCCTCAGTGAAAACGTTTGGTCTGTTTGTGGCCTTTTCAGGACACATGAAAGAGCACATGCCCTCCAGTGGGGACCTGCAAGCTTAACCCAGAAAAGGCAAATCACCATATGTTATAAACCTGTCTAAACCTGTGTCTATTAAACACTGCAACCTACCTGTTAATACATTTCCTGATAGGAAATTGTAATTTCTCCAATATATTCTTTAGAATTATTTTCTTTTGAATAGGACACCAGTTAAGGGAAGGTTATACAGTTACGCTGGACAATTTATGGTATACTAACTGAGAGAAAAAGGCAAGTATTAGCAGGAATCTGCAGCACTGTCCCTGACTAAGGCATTCCAGAGCTCACTTAAAACGGAGGCCGCCATTTCCCCAAACACACCTCCTCGCAGCCTTGTTTTATTGTAAAAGAGTCGTCTTAGCAACACTGACAGGTTGGTGAGAGACAGGGGGTTGGTCCTCTCGCATCCCCCTCCTCCCCAGTGATGTTTAGCTGGAGAGAGGAAGCCAGATGGCCCGATTCTGTGCTCATCTGCTTCAAGTCCTGGGAGACAGCCTATCTGCTCTACTCCTGGCTACATATGCAGGCACAGCACAGCAAACACACCACCAACTGATATTGAGAGAGACAAGGCCAATGCAATCCTGCACCTATCCCAGTGAGAAAGAGTATCTAGGATGTTTTTTTTAATGATTGTCATCCTGCATTGTGGTTTTTCTTACCCGGCAACACAATAGCACAGGTGTTGTGTGTGTGTGTGTGTTGTTCTGACTACTGTGCACAGGGACTCATGGGATATGTCTATTCATCCTCAGTGTTAGAACAAAATGACAAGATCAAAAGAAAAAAAATTGAAGTGTTATGTCCTTGATATGGTAGACGTGTCACCGCGGCAATACAGAGGGATGATCCGATGACAGTGGTAATAGCTTTGGAGAAGATGTGTTGGACGGTACACCATGACTTGAATCTAGAACCGAACAAGATGGATGACAGCTTCCAACTGCTTGGCTGTATCCATCATTTTATACAGAACCCAAATTGAGAATTTGATCAGGAGAGAGATGTTGAAGGTCAAGTATTTATCTTGTTGTCGTTTTAGTCTCTACGTCTTCTTTTTGTGGTTGTGATAAATGAGCAGCTCTATCCTAGTTGGTCTGTTTGTGAAACTTAAACCTGAATACCAGAAAATGAGTTTTTGTTCTGTAATGTTATGCTCAAATTGATTGTGTGTGAATGAATTGCAGCTCAAAAGTTCTTTACTGCTTCTACTTCAGCCTCTCTCTCTACTCTCTTTCCAAAGATGTCCTTCCTTCTAGGGCACAGTCTGATATATGCTACATTGTTCAGATTGTAGCTATGTACTAGGGTGTAAAGAAAACAACATCATCACAGATCATACAGTTCATGTGTCCCGAGTCTGGAGCTTGAGGACCCTCCATGGAAACATACTCAGATGACCTATCACCTTGGCTGAACAGGTGCCAAACTAAACATTAATCCTATCAGTGTACCAACCTTGCGTAACCTCATTGCATTTGCTGGGTTTTTGCAGTAAAGTCTTTGTATTCCCTCGCCTGGCTGTGCCTTTCATGTATGGGCTCTCTGCATGTCTCCCAAACATGATATCAAATGCAAACACCTCCCTATGTCACAGCAAAGCTCTGATTTTAATAATTCATCCATCGTGCCGAGGAGGGGTGCTTGAATAACGGCCAGCTACAGACATGACAACCCCTGTCTGCTCACTCCTCAGTCTCTCTCTCTCTCTCTCTCTCTCTCTCTCTCTCTCTCTCTCTCTCTCTCTCTCTCTCTCTCTCTCTCTCTCTCTCTCTCTCTCTCTCTCTCTCTCTCTCTCACACACACACACGCACACATACAGGTACATGCATGCACACACACCAACTGCAGTGTGGGAGAGACCACATAGCTCTTACCCCATGTTCTCTGGATGTTTGTTGACTGTCATCCATGCATCCTTTGGCTTCCAGGGATTGGCAGGTCTTCCTTAGGGCAGGAATGATGCTGTCTCCCTAATGAGGGCCTTTGGTTGCCGTGACATTCTTTCTGAGTGGCAACTATGGGGGAAGTAATGTGTAGATCATGTCCCTGTAGCTGTGGCGTCTCATTAAGGGCCTGGACTGGAGTGATTGGCTGCGTTGCATTATTGATGAGGGACCAATGGCGGCTCTGATTAATTGAAAAAGTCCTTGGTGCCGGGAGGGGAGAGATGTGTGAGTGGATTCCCTGTGTGAGCAGCCTCATCACTTCAGCCCACAATTGGGCAAAATAGGAGTGCAGTACGTGTGAAACCGACGGGAAGGGCCGGTCATCAGCAGGCTGAACAGATGAATTCTGAGAGGAGTGAGAGAAGGAGAGGGGCAGCCATTGTGCTCAACCAGCCCAGATGTATGCCGCCAGGCACCTGCGACACATGGAGGGTAAATAAATTATAAAGCTGTCAAGAGATGAACCACAGGACAAAGATGGATTAGCAAAAGCAATCAAAAGCTAACAAAGCTGAACCGGGAGGTTTGTGAGAAGGGTGGGGGTGGTGTTGGTTGGGGTGGATGTTAGAGTACTTCCATCATCTTGTTGCTTTTTGAGGGCTTGTCTACATGCTAATATCTAAGTCTCCTGACTGAGCTTTGGTTCACAACCAGCACTTGGAATTCTGACTGAAATTTCTCCAACGAAGGTGGATATAACAAGGGATCTGGGTACTGTGATCTATACTTACTGTCTATGAGCGCTCTATTATTTAGTACAGCAAAGACTACAGAGAGAATATGTTAATTACTGAGACCCTTCTAAAAACGTTGACGTCATCCACATATCCAAATCTCACAGGAACTTCTGTGAATGTATTCTCTTTTTACCCTCTTCAACTTCAACATTTAGAGATGTTGGGAGAACACATGGGAGATGCCGTACACACTCCTAGTTGGCAGCTACACAAGGGCCCAGGACGATGACTAAGGTCAGGTTCATTGGAGAGCACTAAGGCGGGGTTCTTCTAGGGAGGAACTTCTGAAGCTCATTCGGAACATTCCTTAAGATCTGTATCTTTTTGGAGACACAGTTGACCTCAGATAAAGTCTGCAGCAGGGTGATCCAGAGGGGCGTGGCCTTGTGGGGACGAGTTCCAGCCTGAATTACAGGTCTGGATAGAACACCACCAATAACATACATCTCTCGTCCTTGTCTCCCTGCTGAGATGTTTAGTTAGCACGATTTTAATTGATAGATGTAGAACATGTGTCTCTTTCTCTCTCCATTGCTCCATTTCTCTCCTCGATCTTTTTCTCTTTTTCTCTTTTTCTCAACCTTTCTATGTACACTGTAGATGAGATGCAAGCTGACTGGATGTATCAGACGTGAATGTTCTTACTCTGTGTTCATTCTATCCTTTCTTTTTCATGTAAACATCAATGATTGTAGATAATAGCTCATTCTACAGGAAATCAATCGGATCCCCTTTTAAGATTGTTGCTTTGTCTGGTGGCTGTGCTGGTAATGGTGTTTACTGTGTAGAAAATAGCCCAGCCTTGCTAAATGAGAATCCTGTCACCTCCACTGATAACTTGCTGAACTTAATTTGGCATCTCTGGAACATTAGTTTTGCAGATAAAGACTATTTCTGTGTGAATGTTGGTGTTGGTGTTCATTGGTTTCAAGGATGTCTCAATGTTACGTAAAACATTTTACTGAGAAATACAAAGGTGCCTGTATGTGCCAGGCAGGAGATGATGCAATGTTCTACAATAGAGGGCTACCAAAGAGCACAGTAGAGTTTTTCCTGAAAACTATGTGAGAAAGCAATGCTTTCTTGTGTGCGATCACAGTTGGTTAGATCAGGGAACGCAGTATAATTTGGTCATGTAAGTTGTCATGTGTTAAAAACTGCTGAATTACTGAACTACTGAATAACAAACTGTCTGAACATCTGTTGGCTGTATGTTATTTTTGTTTTCTCAATTCACTATGAACACAGTTCTCTGACTTTCATGCCTATTTCCAGTGGAAAAAGAATAAACCTTCCACAAAAGGTTAGAATTGAACTGGTCTAAGAGAAGCAACGAGATGCAACACTAGCTCTGCCTTAATTGTTATGACCTCACCAGAACCAAGGTTTTCTATGCAGACCGCGAGCCAAAACCCCACTCAAAAGATTAGTCATCTTGACGAAAAAGAACAACAACTCCTGATGGAACTGCAGGGGATCTATGCCTGCTAGATCACTCTTTAATGTCATTCCTGATGATTGGCTGTGCCTGCCTCCCAGGTCAGTATAATTGCAGGCTATCTCGTCTGCCGGGGGAGATGTCGATATCAAACCAGTCAGTTCCCCCGCTCTGCATGCCAACATGGCCGCTCATCAGGCTTATTGGCAAGGACTTTCAGGGTAACGTTTCACTGGAAGAGAGAATGAAAACACCTCAGGGTTGGTGAAATTTCCAATTAGTACAAGTCAATATTTAGCAAGTGTTTGCATTGACCATAACTCTCCCTCTGAAGACTTGAGTTGCAAGAGCACAGTAGTTTGAATCATTGCACCGCAAAGAGCCATGCAGTCATAGCCTACTGCAGGAGAACCATGTGATTCAGACACCAGTAATCCACGTATCATGTCTGGGCAGACATATTCATCCATATGCAGGGGAGACCGGATCCCTCGCTCAGCGAGCGTCTATGACACCACCTCAGTGGGATTCTAGAACACTGCTGAGGCGAGACCTTCTGCTTCCTGACCAGGATCCAGTTTCACAGGAGATTTGCGGTGCAGTCAGGAAGTAAACAGAGCGTTTCACAAGGCCTGGAGCTGGGCGGGGGGAGGAAGAAGAGGATGAAGCTATGCAGAACTTCTGTTTCACTTGCCATTTTATCATCCACACAAGACTGGATACAACCCTCAGCCTTTCAGACACACACAAACACACTCACACACATGCATACACACCTCTGTGCAGGTGTGAAGCACAGTCTTCACACACTGAAACCAGAACAGAAAGCTACGCCCACCTGGGTATAGTGGCTCTGTTAGCATTAGCTGGGGAAGCGATGTCATCCTCTACATAAGGGGTCAAAAAGCTGCATCCTAGCAGGTCCACACCAGGAACCACAATACAAAGTGCCAGTATATGCTTTATATTTCTGGGTTTTAACACAGGGCCAACTGAATGTACGATAAAGCCAATGTACTTAAAAAATAAACATATAACAGGCTAGCTTTCCAGCATTCTATCTGGCAAAGCAAAAGCCATTTCAATGTTTCTTCTTCCCCTTTCAGCAGACCTAAACTAGGGAATACAGTCTGATCCATGTCCATGACCCTTTGAAGACAGACTTTTGCTCTCCGGAAGCCCTGATACATGTGACAGGGCAATGCCTCCCCGGGTGGAATGAAAGGGAGGCATCGAGCACAGGGGCAAGTGGCATTTATCTCTTGCAGGCTGCAGCCAGAAGTGGCCTCCCCCACCCTCCCCCTTTTGTCCTCCCCTTCCTCCCCCACTGCCTCCCTCCCCACCCCTGTGCCGCAACCTGCCTCACCATCTCTCCCTCTCTTCACCTCTTCATCCCATTCCACCTGCATACCCCTTCCATCCCAAACCCGCTTGTCACCCTGCCTCCCCCTCTCCCACCCCCCCCTCCCCCACCTTGGCTCCCCTTCCCCACCTTGGCTTCCCCCCCCCCCCCCCCGTGCCCTCCCTCCTCTTTCTGGGTCGGCTTGCAGTGCCAAAACAGGAGCAAGGCGGTCCCTTCTCATCTCCGCCAGCTCTGATCTCATGCTTCTCCCAGCCTTTGTAGTGTTCCAGCTGTGTGGCTCTATAGAGATAAGACACCTGCATCGATTCCCAATACAACCCCTGGCACAGCGAGCACATCACGTCTGGCCGGACATTCTAGTCATAAGTTAGACACACAATTGCTCTCCTGCACCCATCCTTCCAATGCTGTTTTTGTATGTGGAGTTGGTATGTACGTACCCACGATCCATTTGGCAGTTGTAAAGGTGTTGGATGTAGAGATGTCCTCTCTGGATTGTATGAAAGGTTTCTAGATTTCTTTTTTTTTGGACGTCAAATTGACGTGCTTGAGGGGTCACACTGTATTAACGCTCGGGTGCCTTAATTGTTTGAGATATCAACTTGGGCAGGTCGTCCACAGATCAGGTGGTCTTGGTGCCTGGTTGATTTGAGGTGACACCATCTTTTTATTGACAATCTGGAGAAGACAGACAGCATAACAGGGATGTGATGGCTCACCATGTTGAGTTGAGGCCTCTCTCTCTCCCATGCAATTAAAATGCATGGAGGAGCTGATCCAAATTACCCTTTCAACGTACCCACATAAATGCTTGGGCACTATTAAACTGTCTAGAGCGATGCATTCACGCCATTGCATTGTTGAAATAAAATAATTTTCTCTGCACTGTCCAGCCATCCAATTAATAATTACTGTGGTTGGAGGGACCTAGACCTTGTAATGTTTTAATCAGACCCTGTTATTGAACCTTTCGAGTTGTAATTAAAAAATGAGTAGGAATTAAGCGCTGCCAAATGGCAGGCAGGATTGGCAAGGCAGTCAAATACAATAAAATGAGTAGGCTGGTTTGTTCATTTGCAATGGAGATTACTTTTCGGAGCAAAACAATGAGATTATTGGAATCTTTTTCTTGACCCAACAAATATTAAATGTTTTGCTTTGAACTGCTAGCAATAAACAAAATAGACTTGACTGCAATTTCAGAAATCGAATATTTATCATTTTTACGCAGCAATATATTCTGTGTGCTCACTATGCAGAAAGATTTTTCATCCTAATCAGTTATGCCATGTATTACACACAAGTGGTCACACAAGTTGATGGCTTGAACAGGTTTCACTGTACCCCTGAGGTGCACAACAATAGAACATTTGGAACTGCTCATTTAATCTTAAAACATTTCCATGTAGCCAACTGTAGCAGTCAAGCCCTAATGTCTCACACCTGTATTCCTTTAGACAGAGGGTCCCGTTAAGAGAGAGAGAGTGAAATAAGACGGTGGAGCGCAGAGCTGAGCAGCTTCCTGTTGGGAACAGTATCTCCTTTCGAGAGAGTAAAGAGAAAGGAGGGAGGGGAAAAAGAGGTAGAGCAGATAGAGGACCAGGCTATTTAGAGCATCATTTCCATGGGGACAGAACCAGCTCCCCTCATGCTCACCTTGAGGACTCACATCGGGGCCGTTGTCGTGGTGACAGCAAGCCCAAAAGCCCAGCGCAATCACAGGGGGGATGCATCAATGGGTAAACACAACCAAACATCTTGTGTTGGTATGAAGTAATGCTTGATCATACTGTATCACCATACACTGTATGTCAGGGCTCCTCAACTCTGTTCATGGAGAACTGTCTTGCTGTGAGTTACACAACTAGCTTGTCTAACACACACAAAAACAACTGTGTTAGATTATAGTTAAGGTGAAAACACGTAGTACTTCTCCAGGAACAGGGTGGATCTATGTGCTGTGTGCAATGTTTCTGTCATCACTGTTTGACACAGCGTTTATCAACATGGGGCGATAGTCATAGGAGCTTGCGAGTTAACATCCTATGGTGGCATGAACTCAGGGCAGAACGTATGAGAACTCAGATGGGATGTGAGGAGTATTGGATGCAGACAGCGACAGTGAGAGGGGCGGTATAACTCACACACAATGTAGATCATCATTTGGAGGTTGACGTCAATGTCAAAAGTGCTATCCTATGACGGGGTGGGGGGACCATTAAATATTTAACAGTGTTGATGGTGCAACTTGAGAGCATTGCAGAGCCATTTGGGGTCGGCCTCTTTAAAGAGGGCTTGTGGACAAGGGCTGTTAATTTTATTTTGCCACGTCTGCTGTCCGTACACCTGGAGGCCGTGCTCCTTAAACATTTCTGTTTATTTATAGTCTCATGTCTGCCTCACTTTTTTTTGAAAGTGGACTCAATCCTTTTCAAGGTCCACAATTTGTAACTGTGTCTCACACTGAACAATATTCAGTTGTGGTAATTTTAATGTTGTAGGATTGCTGAAGTATTGGAATACTCTGCAAATAGCTGGTTGCTGTTTGGGATCGTGTGGTGAAAGTCACTGGATCCACTAGCTAAAACCTATTATTGATCCAGTATTCCACCTAAAAAGGTTTTGCTTTTGTTATGAAGTTTAAACAAATCTTTCTTTAACATTTACAACAAGAAAAATCTCCAGAAATTGAGTGACAATTTATGTACCACCAGATGGCAATTAATCATCAGTTAAAAAATATAATTGTTGTATGAGTTTAGATGAGAGCATAGTCTGTTCATTAGAGTACGTGGTGAGCGGGGTGTTGTGGAAATCAAAGTACAACAAAAGCACTTTTGAACACAATCTGTTTGCTTAGCTAATTCCTTGGTTTGCGTCATCATAAAATGTGAAAACTTTTGTTGAATTCTTAATGTGTGGTTTGGAGAGAAAGAACATCCCCCCAAACACAAACACACACACACACACACACACTTACACACACACACACATACAATCAAACCAAAGTGTTACAGCTGCAAGCATCTTTTGTTTGTGTACGTGTCTGTATCAATGTCTTTTCAAACTGAATAATGTAGGATTATACACTTCAAATAAATACAACTTGACAAAGTACTTACTTTTTGTTTCACCTCACGTTCATGCCACATGACAGGCTAGTATTTTCCCAACCTTCATAACCTTATTTTGTCTTCTGAACCCTAACTACCAATGACAACAGTCAGAGGCAATGAAACCCACTCCTGATGAAGATGTCTCTGATTATCAGAAGCCAGAGATGAAATGGAATATATTCATGCTGCATTGTTAAGACTGCCTGGGTTTAACTGATCAATAATTCACGGTAGAAGCCTGCCTATCTCCTGGAGAGGGGGGGGGGGGGGGGGGGGTAGATAAAAGAACGTAAAAAAAAAGAAAGACAGAAAATGGAGGAGACAGAAGTTTCTGATGAGCTTGAGAGTTTTTTTTCCCCGGTATTAACGGCAGAATGGAAGATAAGCAAGGAGAGGTAATGGAGAGACCCCCATGGGAGGAACCAGCCTGTGAGCCAAAACGCCTCCGCAGATTGGATTAATATTGCATGGACGCCAAGTGCAGGCCCCCTTTCTGGAACACTGATTACCTCATCTCCTCTTTCACATCTTTTTAAAGAAAAACGCAACTCGACACAACAACGCTGACTCTGCAATGAAAACAAAGCCTGCTGCCAGTCCTCTTCTGGAATACAAGAATGATTTTTAAACAACTCTCCAGAACCAAAGAAGAAAAACTTTGAGTGAGAACTAATTGAACGTTACAGAAGGAGCATCAACGTGCTCTGTCTGGACAGAGGTTAGCGTTTGAGTCTGCTGAATATACTGTTGGTATCTCAGAAACAATATCCATGCAAATGTTCAAAACATGACATTACGTCCTGTCCTTCTGTATTGTGCTCTGTCATTAAAAGTAGCGTCAACTTTAGTTAGACATGAGAATTTCCGGGAGGTCCTGTGGAATGAGTATATCCTTTCAGTCATGTTTCAGTTTTATTTTCCGTCCATGGAATCAGGTGATTGTATAACAGTTCTCTGCTAACTATCAAACAATGTCTTTGCTAAGTCGTAGCTACAGTATGTGCGTGTGTGGGCGTATTATTATTTCTTTTCACCGAACATGACAGTATCTGACTGGGAGTTGTTAGTAGGGTGGCTCTTTAGTGTCGAGGGAAACAAGAGAGGGAGGATAGAAGGAAGAGGAGGAGGGGGAGTTTGAGAGTCTCTGAAAGACTAGAATGCAGTAGAGGAGAAGAATGGCTCCATTCCGAATCGTTCCAGAAGTCCCAGGAGACACTGAACGATTGGTCAGGACCTGACTGGGTCTTTCCCCTCTATCTTACTTTGATACTCTCCCAGACACACACACACACACACACATATAAAAATACACATTCTGACCTATGTGACCTATCCCAGCCCACAGGGAATAGAGGAGCACCAGCAGCATTTCCTCTGTAATTTGTCATGTTTTCGTTTCTGTCCGAGTCTTTGCAGTTCTGCAACTTTTGATGAATGGGAGGAACCGCCAGCGACACCTTCACACTTCCACCGCCACGCATGCCGACCGTGGGCAAAAGCTGGTAACTGAGACCATTGAGAAACCATATGAGCGGAGCTAGTTCAGGCACGGCACTCGGGCAGCGCGCGTCATCCGCTCATTAACCATACCTGTGTAGCCAGCACAAGCCCATTGGGCCACGTCAGATAAGACGGCCTTAAAAGGCCGCGCGGATACGCACACACTCACCCCTGGTTGCTGTATGATCTGTGCTGCTGCCACCCTCCACCATCCCCTTCTCCCCCATGCTGTCTGTATGTTCTATCATCAAGGGGATTATATCTCTATTGCTCCCTGCCTCATATGTCATGTATGTATGTGTCGCATCGAGGAGGCAGGGAGTGCTTCCCTTAGATCCACTCCGCCAAAGTCCAACCTATTTCCATGTCATGGTTATCGATAAATGCTCAAATCTAATACGTGAGTGTCTTGACTGAACTGCTGCTTTGCTCTGTCTTGTCCAGACACCTGATTAACCTACATAGAAATACGCGCAGAGCATGATGGGATTTATCATAGTGAATAAATATTCCTGACAAATAGAGCAAGGTTTGACTAGGTTGTAATACTGAATAGCAACATACAGTATTGATTCTTGTGTCCTTGTGTTTTTGAAAGGCAGTTAATTCGAAAAAAGTTTAGGCGGACCTGGCTTTCATCCTAAAATATATGAGTATGTTGCTTTAAAAAAAAAGATTTATAAATTAACAGATAAACTGTATCTGTGTACGGAGTACATCTGATCATGACACTGCTGCAGAGTAGGTGAGGGTTACCTCTCAACACAGCCCTTGTTGACTTGGTTGCCATCTTGTGGCGAGTCATGGTAAGTGCAGTTTGTTTCAGGCAAGGTTCTTCTTTCTGCTTTTCTATGTTGTGCGATGAGATCTATACAGGGCCTACTGTACTGCAAATGGAAGTTTGAGAAATAAGCACCTTGTATCCCTGTTTTCCACTCAAAATAACCTCTGCAGGCACAGACACAGTAAGCCAAGCTAAGTCATCTCTCATCTCAAGTGTGTATATTGATTGAATTGAATTGAATGTTAGCCACACAGTGCATTACCCATCTTAGTTTCATGCTGCTGGAAGAAAAAAAACATGTTGTTGATACCAGTTGAGAAAGTGTGAACACACACACACACACAGACCTGAGGATAATGGGAGGCACACACAGATGCATTATCACGCAGGCATGAACATACATTCACATACACATTCACATACACACACTGGCATAAACACACCTTGATGCGTTGCTAGACAGCTCATTAAGCCATTAGGGTGATCACACCCAGAAGGTGTTGAGTTTGCCTCTCCAGCTTGTCCATTAGCTTCTTCATTAATACACTTCCCTGTGTCCACCTGTTACAGCTCTTCCTCCACTGCACCACAGAAATCAGCAGATGCAGAACACTGTTTGCTGCAACTGAAATGCTTTCAAATACCAAGGCTAGTTTTACAATGGATATTCTATCATCTTTATGGTTTTACTTATTATAAACTCAGACCTAAAACATTATGACATTACATTGGCTAGTCCCTCCAACTGCCTACGGCAGACATGAAATATAAATAATGTTTCGCATCACAGTTTAAATTCTGGCAATCCACTTACTGTACATGTCTAAACACATACACCACAGTGGGGTTTTAAATCAGGAAATTGGACTTGGGAGGTTGATCTGAGCAGTGCAGCTGTTTGGATGGGGGAGTGAACCAGTTCCTGGAAGGCATCAGACACACTTAAACACCGAGGGGGCGGATCTGTATCTCCTGCAGCTAGAACTTTGCCAACCTTGACGTCCAAGCAAGATGCTGGCAAAAACATAGCTCTATAACAGGCCTTTGAAGCTAATCGAATCTCTCCATGCACTGTGGAAGCCACAGCTGCCTCCAGCGATGTCTGGCCAGGACACACACACACACACACACACACAGGAGGCCTGGGGAACACACTGCTCCATCCATCTTCATCCTTGTCAATTACTACTCCAGCGGACTGCATGTCTTCATCTCCATCTTGGGCATGGTCTCAGAGTACTTTCCAAAGTCACACTAATCCAATTACATCTTGGCGTGGGCTAGGACACAGCCCATTAGAACAGGCTTAATCTCCGTGAGGTCTTTATTAAAACTAAATAATACATATTCATAACTATCACTCAGGCCAATGGGTATCATTTTATTTGAGATTGTTTGGAAGGCTGCCCCTGGTGTTCTGTTGGCATAACCTCTGAAACTCATGTCAGGGTTAAACCTTTTCTAACTTCCACCCAGTGGTGCCGTCCAGGGTATATATATGAAGTATATATATGAAGCAAAACAGAGTACACCCACTTCTTTTGTTCCTGGCTCATAGTCATAGAACACCTTCCTCTAATCCCCTTTCATGAAAAATTGTCTAATTTAAGTAAATTGACTATTACTATCCCCTAGATAGCACTTCCCCAGAGCGGCTGAAATAAAAATAATAAAGAAAGAAATAACAGAAAGAACGGCAGCAGTTTTAGTGTACGAGAGTTATGAGTCTGAGGGGACTGTGAGGACCTCAGCTAGGCGTTGCCACACTGGCTTCCCCCGACAGCATGAACACCCAGCTAATTGGCCTGTAACACTCAAATTAGTTCCCTCAGCGGAGAATAACAAACAGGCAGTAACTCCCCCTAGGCTTGTGTCCCTGCTTCATATCCAAGGAGACCAGCCGAAACCAACCTCCCTCTATTCAGTGGCCACCACTGCCGGAGCCTCCCAGTAATTTTTGCCCGTCTGGAAAATGTATTACAAGTGTTGTGTACAACTTATGTTTCATCATGTCACATACCGTACAGTGTATACTGTATTTTGGTGTGCCACATGTAAGAATGGGTTGCTTAATTATGAATGGCAATCCCACACAAGGCAGTCTGAAATCCTGTGACCAAAGTGATTGACTGTGTACTAATACATAGGGTGCACTTTTAGTACAACAACAGGGTATAATTTCATAACCCAGTGCATTCTTTTTACAGCATTCTATGATTACTTTTCGTGTTCAGGGGGATGTTTGTCATTGTGCCGCAGTATAAGAAGTTTAGCTGAAGCAATAAGGAGATAAACAACTTATTTTTGGACAATTTGTGAGTCACAAATGCCCCTCAATATGTGCCCCTCTATACATACCACACAGTCCGTCTTCTCTGCAGATAAAAAGGTGAGATACCAGAGAAAGAAAAAATCATCCCACTCAAAAAAGCCACTTTTCAAAGTTGGGCCTAGGTTTTCATCTTGAATCAATCTGTTTATTGTGTAAAAATGTGCAAATTGTTCCCTGCTCTCCCAGAGCAGGCTGGTCAGTCTTCTCAGACAGGGCTGGTAAAATGTCAGACACAGTCAGCTGGACTCCTGCTGCTTGCTGCTTCAGATGGGCATAATTATGCAAAACTGTATTTGTTTCTCACTCAGATCCACCTCTCTCTCTTTCTCTCTTTTTCTCTCTCTCCCTCTCTACAGTTACCTACCTTGCTCTCTCTTTCTCTCTCTTTCTCTCTGCTATCTCATTGCTCTCGCCTCCACCTTTTCAAACCCTGTGGACTCACAGTGTTGAATGTTCATCCATTACTGCACAGCTCAGTCTGATGGATGTGGTCTGGACAGTGGAAAGTCCACACCAAATAATGGAGATTAGCATATGTTGCTTCATCTCCCTCTTTTTTCTTCATCATTAGGTTGTCCCGATGGTTTACTTATTTATTACGACCTGTGAAATTGACTTTTATTTCCTCAGTTGATTGAACAACAATAATAAATACCATTAACATACTACTGAAACGCCTTAAAGAATTCTAAACTTCTATAAGGATTCCACTGTGTATAGAGGTAATGATTGAGGAGGGAACGGGTCTTTCATCAGGCCTGGTGCCTCTACAGTATTTGAATTCTCTCAAACTGATGCCTTTCGTTCTCTTGGTCTCTTGGAGACTGACTGTTAGAAACAGGAGCATGATCATATCAGAATCAGAATCAGAATGAAGTTGAATTGCCAAGATATTTACACAAACAAGGAATTAGCAATAGCAGCAATATCAAGATGGTGTACTTCTACCTATCACATCTTGTTAGATCTGAGATGAGCTCAAATCATTTTGGAAGAATTCAAACAGGGCCAAAGATTTTATGTGAAGGCCACAACAAATTACACGTCATAGAATAAGTCCATCTAGTGGCCTACATGGTGCACTGTAACACACAGAAGACAATGTTAAGGTTGTATTTCCCAACAGATTCCACAAGAGGTCACTAGATACTCAGATTTGAAGTGTGTTTCCTGGCAGGAACCAACAGCATCGCAAACACAAGGGTTGAACTACATTGGTCTGCATTGGTTATGATCTGGTTTCTGTGAAAGACTCCTGCAGTGTGACTCTCTTATAGAAATTTGAGATGGTTACTCGAAAAGGTTCTGACAGGTAGAAAGAGCAGATTAACTCTGTTAATGTTACATGTCTTGTACTTTTGTCCTACATAAAAATCCACAATAGTCCCCATAAACATCTATCTATGGCCCACCTCTCACGGTTTTTAAAACACCATTACAGTGCAATTGGATGGTAGTTAATTATATCTGTATTTCCCATCTTTCTGAGTTAAAAATATGCCGTTCCAGTAGTAAGAAACACCATTAACTCAGAGGGTGTCATTTTGAAACGTTCACAGAAATGTAGTTGGAAAAATGTGAAGTTTACCTGCAGGGTGTTTTTATTTAGAACAACATAGCTGGAGTGTGTTATCAGAAAAAAGTATTACGACAGAAATAAAACATCCATCATTCTAAAAGGTCAATACATAATGAAATGTCCCATAACAATATCTGGTACACATTTGTCATCTGAAAGGCTTGAAACTAATTTCATACATTGTTTTGTTGTCAATAATCTGCCTGGTGAACACACAACATTTTCATTTTAACAACAGCTAATACTGAATGTAATATGAGGCTCCCAATAACATTATTGATACACCCTTGATACACAACCTGAGACACACACACATGCATAAACACACACATGCATAAACACACAAACACAATCCCCATGCTCTAATGTCGAAAACAAGGTTTTCTTATAAGTATCTGTCAGAGGCCCCATAATATGTATGGAGTCTGTGTGATACACAAACTCCCTAGCATTAGAAGTACATTTCTCAGACAAGAGACACCAGTTGGAAGGTCAACAACATCATTGAAAATCATTAACCTAGCTTTTTTCTGTCTCGCTGCCCCCCTGTCGATGAGATCAGGAGTGACAAGGACAAGAGCTAGCTGTGTTTGAGCCTCATTTTAAACCGTTTTCACATGTCTTTTTTTTAAGAAGAAGGGGGAGGGGGGGAAGAGGAATTGAATTGCAGATGTCAATATAGCTCTCACCTCCGCAGCATGGTGAGGCGGGGGGAATGGGACAAGACAAGGTTAAAGCTGTATTTGCCAATGAAAAATGAAAAGGCGCTCTATAAAACAGTGTGTTTATTAACATTTTAGAGCCAGTTGTCCATCAGCCCCTGTGCGAGACCATTGAATCATGTAATTTCTGTCATGGGTGAAAGATGAGAAGCTAGCTAAGCGCGACGGCAGAGCCCACCGGTTTCACGAGGAGGTGAGAGGGCTCTAAAAATACAGCTACACTGTGTCTCCAAACATCACCTGGGAACAGAGGGCGGAACAGCCCATACCAAAGCCCTCCATGTCCCATTTATTAAAAGGAGCTTTGAAATTAACGGTGCATCTGAGCTCAACTCTGAAAAAGATGCCATAAACAAGTGAAGGGCATTCATAGATGCTGAAGACTGTGTTGATCGTGTATGTGATTGTCAATCTGAAAGCCATGTTGAGTCCACAGAGTGCGCGCAGCTAGATTAGGTGCTCCAACATTATGTATGCATGCACTGGATGAGCACAGAGAAGCAACAAAAAGAACCCAGTCAGTCTGTACATGACTAGCTTCAACTAGACTAGCTCTGGAATGGGGCTTCGCAGTCAGTCACAAAGATGTAACTGGCTAATGTAACATCTAAAACATAATAGAAAATATGAATTGGCTTCCTTCCAGGAACACAAGCGAGCTGTTGTGGGAACTAGGAGAGGGTGTGTAATTGATAGCAGGTGCTATAGGTGTTGTATACTGGGGGGCAGTGATATATGAAGTGATATATTTAGATATAAAAATCAATATCTGTCTCTCAGTTGCTCTCCCTAACGTACAATGTATTATATATATATGACTGTATGTGTGTGTCCCTGTGATAAAGAATGTGTGTGTGTATGTGAGTTTGTGAGTATGTGTGTGTGTGAAAGTGTGTTCATGTGTGAGCACTACTGTGTGTATGCTGGCATTTGTTCTAAATAACAAAAATATTAATAATAATCTTGACATCCTAACATAACATTGATCATTGTAATGATTGGGATTAAATAATAATAATAATAATGATAATACAATATGACTACTAATGATAACAATAGTACTACTACTACTAATAATAATAATATTAAGAATAATAATACTAAGAATTCTGCATAATAATAAATTAAACTCCAAGTGTGTGTTTCACTTCATCACTTCAGCTATAATGAGTTTGGTAGCATGTTGCAACAGCTATATGGACGTGCTCCCCAGAGACAGGCCTAATTAAATCACAATCTTAAATGCCAATCTACACATCTGCCTTTGTTGGTATGGTAGAAAACGCAATAAGCCCCCCACTCCTCCACCATCCGCCCACACTCTAACACACACACACACACACACACACACACATACACAAATTAAGGTACTCACAAATGAATGCAAACAAACACCCATGGATCCAACATGTAAACTCAACATCTGTCATTCTTCTCTGTTTCAGGTCAAACACAAGCTGTGGTAGTATTCTAAACAGTGTTACAGTGACTGCTAGGACAACTAAGTACACCAGCAGGGGTCTCTGTAACATAGTCCAAAAATCTATCATTTGTTTCCTATTGTAGGACTGGAAAAATGTACAGAACCACTTAATATTAAATATTTGTGGTCCCAATCCATGTCTTCTAACCTTGCACATTTACTGCATATAGCGAACCTGTTGGTGCTTCTGTGTCTGATGTTCCCTACAACATGTCGTTGCCGTAGTTTAAAGGTTACCCGATGACAGGAAGCATGGTCCTTACCCCCGCTTGAGCTCTACAGTACAACACTCAGGGGCGGACCATGTGACCCTTACGTATGTCTTGCATACTTTAAAACCTCACTACATTGTGCAACTTTAAGTGTGAAGATGAAGACTTGCTCACTGAAGATGAAGGCTTGCTTCCAGCCTCTAGTCTGAGAAGTTCTCTCATCAGTCCAGCCCCATGCATGCTGGCTTCCTCTCCGTCAGAGAGGAGGACAGAGCCAGACAGGACAAGACGATCTCCGAGACTTGCCTCATGCGGGTGTCAGCAAGTCATTGTTAATCATCTGATCATGTCCTGAATTGCACAGAGGTGGTTCGCAGCATCTGGTCTGCAGTCATATATTCTAATCATCACAGTATCTGCAATCTAAATCTGTTCCAGAATACATTATTCAAATTCACATCATTAGAAAAGTAATTTCAGCTGACGGGTGAGTCCAGCTAAAAGTTGCCGGCATGGATAGTGTGGGTTTAACTTTTTTTGTGTGTGCATAATGACATGTTTCATCAAACCACTCTAATGTAGTGGATAAGGCCCCCCCACTGTGTCCATTTACTGTAATGTATAATCAGACTCACATTATTTCACTGATATTCTGTAGACTGATGACCTCAACATCTCTCTTTTCAATTTAACATTTCAATACAGTAGTGTGTGTGTCAATGGAGCTCTACAAAGTGTAAATATATGACATCTAATATACTTGACACAGAGAATTTGATGGATGGATGTTTAGTGGATGGATGTGTGCCCTGCATGTTCTGACAGATAGATTATGAGACATAATCTGAAATACAGTAAGAACAATGTGTGCGTCTGTGTGTGCATGTGTGTGTGTGCATTTGTGTGAGACGTGTGTGTGTGTGAGAGAAAGAGTGAGAGAGAGAGAGAGAGAGAGAGAGAGAGAGAGAGAGAGAGAGAGAGAGAGAGAGAGAGAGAGAGAGAGAGAGAGAGAGAGAGAGAGAGAGAGAGAGAGAGAGAGAGAGAGAGAGAGAGAGAAGGATATGGAGGAGGCTAGGCAGCTACTGTGTAGGTCAGTGCAGGGTTGGCCTGTAAATGAAAAATATATCAATAATTCCAACAAAAGCAAAATGTTTGTTGTTGTTATTGTTTTACATTTGTCTTTGTTTTATTTAATTGTAGTAATTTTAATTAATTAAGTGGAAATCAATTCAGTCAAATGTATTTTTTTCTCCCCTAGAATTCTCAGAGAAATAGTGTTGACATGGCATACGATTCTGCATGCGCGTCATGAGGATTGAGTTTTCTAAAACCTTCAAACACTTAGACACACTGCTGATTACATGACCTACACAATACAAAGTCACCAGTCAAGGTGACACAGAGATTACAAATGCTAATACAATAACTTTGCTGTATGGTTCCATCAATCAAACATTACTGCACTAACTAACTCCAGGTGCTCCCATAACATAAACACCCCACAAACTCCCAGTTGGGATGGAGTATTAGACACGGTTCCCAATGAACAAGTGGGCTCAGGAAACAGCATCAATCTGAAAGTGAAAACAGTCATATTGTTATTGTTGCGTGGCGGGCCGCCTCTCCCTCAGTGTGTGTTTGTGGTGTGTGAAGACCGTGCCAGTGATCCATCCCCTCAGCCTGGAGCTGAGCGACAGGCTCCACACTCCAGAGGAAACCCCAAGGTAATCATTTGCATTTGTTTTTTATTGCAATCATTAGGCTCCTCCCTGCCGGGCGTGTACACAGGCCTCTGTGACAGAAGCCATGTTTTATTTGGCAGCCAGGGGAGTGAGCGAGGGCTGCTGGGAGCAGTACAGTACAACTCATTGATGGAGGAAATACTGAGGCTAGACTGGCTTATAGAGGCAGGGTTTGGACAGGCTAGGGACTAGTCCTAATGTTGTCCCTCTCTTTCTGTTGCGGGAGAACTGTCAATGTTTATGAGACTTAATCAGAACTATCACTTTTCTCAGATCTTGGCAGTGGTGGAGGCTTAATCTTTTCACAAAACTCCAGCTTTCCACAGGTGATGAACACTGCTTTGTGGCTGAGAAATTATGGAAGATTGCACTTTTCAAATTGGACTGAACTTTTCATTGTGTGGGCGGGGGAAGACTTACTTGACTGTGTCTTTTTCACATAATTTCTCCTATTACTAAAGGTTAGAGATTGCAATTAAAAATGCCAATTTGGATGTGAATATTGTGATTTTCTGTCATTTGTTCATTTTCACAGAAAATGTGTACGCTTACTCACAATAACATTCTCCCGAGATCCCCAGAGCCTCGTTAACCTCCGTCCATCAAATATTTGATTGGTCCGGTCTTTATCATCTTAATTGTAATATTTATCTGCCTTGCCCTGATTGCAATTGCAATTAAACTTACTAGCATTGACAAGGGTAAATGTCAGACAGTAGAGCACTACATTATTTCAACTAGTGTGTAAACATTTCCTGGTTTCTGTATTGCTTGGGATTTATATATGGTTTAACTTTGTGCGCATGCTCACTGTAAACAATTCCTAGAACATTCTAAAAAGAACATTGACAACAAGAAGGAGAGAGAACAGAGATGGCGAGGGAGAACAGAATTCTCCTTCCAGTCAGCCTGACCTCTTCTCTCCTGACACGGCAACCAGGCAGATCAGAAGTGGTGCTTCAGCCTGGTGTTCCATGTCCCTGCATTGAGGACAGACACACGGCCTTCACCATCCTCCGGGCGCCTTCGTCCCCTTTAATTATCCCTGGGTCTTCTGGGGGGAGTCAGATCTATGTGCAGGCCTGCATTAAATGACCCCCCCCCTTCACACACACACACACTCACACCCAATGCACCTCTGACAGTGTTATCTGTGCTGGGCTTGGAAAATAAATATTCCCACATCCCCCTAATAGTTCCACTGCCATCTCTCCATACTGACAGGGCAGAAATATCCCTAAATCTGCTGCTCTCCCTGCGGGCCTCTTGTCAGCTTAGCATTCCTACAGCCAGACTCAGTAGTCTGAGATGTTATTGTGCAGTACACGAGAAGAGTAATTACTCTATCAAACTAACATAACTGTTACTCCTTTTGGCATCTGGGTTTTCAGTCTGTGCATTTCTCTCTCTCGCTCACATGCCTGAGGTACCCAAGTTTTGTGAGAAACGCTTTTGCTACCTGCTTCCTGCGAATTCCAAGGAGTTGAGTTTCTGTGTTGTTGAAAGAGGGAGGAGAGAGAGACACCTGTGGTGTGTCACTCACATGGACTGTGTTCATTCATTACGTTGAGATGAAACATTGACGGTGCCCAACAGGACCTGGAAACAGCCTCCCACACCAAGGCACAGCTCCAGCCTGTTCTCTCTCTCTTTCTCTCACTCTCTTTCTTGGTTTATCACAGTCTCTGCATCTGCATGCCTCCCTTTCTCTTTCTCTCTCTCTCTCTCTCTCTTTCTCTCTCTCTCTCTCTCTCTCTCTCTCTCTCTCTCTCTCTCTCTCTCTCTCTCTCTCTCTCTCTCTGTCTCTCTCTCTGTCTCTCACTCTCTCTCTGTCTCTCTCTCTGTTTCTCTCTCCGACTCAGAACCCCTGCCACATGAGCACATCTCTCACTCATTACAGAGGGGCTACTGCTCTTGTCCCCCCTCCCAGCCACACAACCTCTCTCATACATGTCTTAGTCTACCTTACTGTTTTTTTCCCGCATGCGTCCTCCTTATCTATGGTCCCGTAGAGGCGCAAGGCCCTATCGCCCCCTCTCGCCCCCTCTAGCCCACTTCTCAATCAGTGTGGCACCGACCTCTAAGACTCATTCCAATTCTGTGCCGTCCCCTCGATACCGGAGCAATTACCCTGTGCACGGGAATTTACATTCTCCACCACACCGAGGACCACAGACTTGTCACAGGGCCACAGAGTTAACGGCAAAGGGTCTCTTAGCAACTCAGGAAGAAAGAAAAAATAGGAAAAGTGTCATTTTGGAGAAGACTATGTAAATCATTTTTTTATACTGTATCTGTATTTTAGAGTTTATATAATGGACTATTATTGTACCTTTGCTGTGTTTATTTACATTTTGGAATCTCATAAAAACCTTAATCATCGATTTGGAGGTCAGTGTTCACTCTTCAAATTGATCTGATATTGATTCCCAACTATGCGAACCTTCACCACATGTAACACTTTTGACCCAACCCTGCAGACATGATCTCGTCAGTGCTTTTGAAAAAACGTATTTAGATTTTTTTCAAAATGATTCAGATTATTCAATGTATGAATCTCATTTGTAAATTACATCTTCAGGGTTCTGTCTGCCCACGTGTAAACCTGATGAACACAGTTCCACATCAGAACCTGAGGAACATAGTCACACGCACGCATGCACAAACACACATATACAAACACATACACACACTTCCGGTATCGTAATTCATGTGTGTAAAACATTCGATACATATGCACTAAACTTGAATTTCCAGTGCTCTTTGCTAAAAAAATATTAGCACTACCCAACAAAACTATCTGACTTCACATGGTAATTTCTAACCACGTTATTACGTAACCTAAAACCTGCTAACCCTAAAACATTTTTTTGGTTATGTAAGGTTTTCAGTAAGGTATGCAATTGATGTCTTTGTAGGTATGTTTTGAAAAACTTGTCATTTTGGTTTGAATTTGAAAATATACAAAAACAAAAACATTAGCTAGCTTTAATAAAATCCACATCCATACTTTGTCATATGCTCTGTTGTACCTGAAGGGTGATCCTGAATTACTCTTGGGAGCACAGACAGTAGGTCCTATCTTGTTTAAATAACCCTGCTTTATGACACTTCTAATAAAAATCTGGCAAGTGGAATTGTTTGTCCCCACCTATACAGACTCCGGAGTAACTAATAATGTGAGATTAGACAATAGATAACAATCAACACTTGTAAGCAACACCTGATGCTGGGTAAATGCCAAGAAGCTAAAACAACAGCTGTTTGAAATGAAATGTCAATCAAGGGGCGTATGTATGTATATGTTTATGGTCTACACCTTAATATATGAAGACACAGGTCAGCGAAGAGATAAATAGTGACATCACCAAAGAAGAGGGTGTAGAGCAAAGTTGTTATTAGTCCAACACACACATCGCTCCTGAGAACTTTTCTGGAACAACTGAACAGTATATGACCAGAAAATGTTCAGTGAGGACTACTGAAATTGATGGAGTTCATGGGGTTACCAAGAGAATAATTACATCTTGGGAGTTTCATAAGTTAGTTCAGAAGAATTTCAGGAAATTAAACCCTGCCTTCTCACCTGCACAGGAAAACAGGTGTCTCTCAGTGACCAGGGAGTGACTCAACAGTGACCCCACTGTGAGGACCATTCATTTAGACATTAAGAATCATCTGGGGAGTTTAATGAAAATTAAACTTATCGCTACTAATGTGTTGTATCTCTCTTTCTCGCTCTCTTTCTCTCTCTCTCTCTTTCTCTCTCTCTCTCTCGCTCTCTCGTTTGGCTCACGTGTGATCTCCAGCATATTGACTAACAGGTGTTGTTTTTAACAGAATCATTAGTATTCTCCACTGAGATAGAAAATTATCATAATTAAACCGTTATTTTCCAATTCAAATGTAAAGTGGAATCTTATCACTTGGTATCTCTGTTTGATTTAAAAATTACTAAATTGCTGGGGTAATATTAGGGCAATGGTGTGTGTGTTCATGCGTGTTTATGTGTGCTGTGTGCATAATGTGTTTGTTTGTGTGTTTGTTTTTGTGTGTATAACTGCGTGTATTTGTCTTAGCATGAGTGTATGGTCTGTGATGTCATAAAAAAGATGCTATATTTCTGTAGATGTAAAGTGAACATGATGGTGGCCAACAAAACAAACTCCACTCCCTCAATTATGCTCCACGTGAAACCTTCCCATTTCCAACACAACTCACACACCTCTTAACTGATAAAAACACCTTCAACAGCTCCAGCCCTCATCTCAGGTCTCATATTTGCCAGTTAATGTTTCTTCAAAGACCAGGAGAGAAATCCACTTCTTCTCTTCCACATATTATGCCCCCTGCAGTAGGCACATCAAGATGAGGCGCGGTCCACATGCGTGCTACCAAGCATGTTAATAATACTGCCTTTCCACTTACTCCTTTGCAGTCAATCAGGCGGCGAGTCTTAATCTGTGTGTGTTAGTCACAGGTGGGGTTTGAAGCCCAGATCTTCCGCATGGGAACTCAGACATCTCGCCACGATGCCACAGAGGAATTCCCTGTGCTCCAGGGCAAATTTCTGGGTGCTGCGGTCACAGGCAGACCCACTAATCACTCGAGCATTGTTGCAAACACCCTACATATGCTACCAAGCATGTTAATATGTCCTCAGATATGACTAATGGGGGCCGTTAGCTACACAGCACCACATGGAAGCACGGCCCTAGTCCCAGTTGTCTTGAAGACTTATGTGGAAGGTTCTTAATACTGTACAGAGAGAGGTCATATCTTGCATTTTGATTATGGTGTGAAAGTTGATGCTTGGGATGCTAGTAGGGAGGCTACGGTGCGTAAACTACCTCATACTGTATCAATGAAGTACTTCTACAGTAGTGTGACTACTGTATCGATGAATACTTCTGCTCTCTCATGAAGTCTCGACCCTCTTTTGAATACCTTTCAAACTGATTCATGCATTTTAGAGTATCTGTCTCCTCAATGGCTCAAATAAGGATGTCCTCAAAAATCTACATCCAGCAAAACATGTGAATTTGAGTCGGCAGAAATAAGTACACACGCAGAAACATGCATACCTTGAAATTTGTGTCAATTTAAAACGATGGATTAGAAAAGTCGACGTTTCTTACACCGACCTTGAACATAAACATGTTAAGTAGGCCTAAGTATCAATACAGGGGAAGTTAAAAAAGCCACGATGAGTGACAAATCTCTACAGTGGAGCCTACGATCTGTCTGATGTAATGTATCTGGAGACCTCTTACCTCGGGGAGCGTCGCCTTGCTAAGCCAGCCGTAGTAAATAATGCAACAAAAATACATCATGATGATGTTTCTCTTTACCAAACATGTGTAGCTGTCAACTTTGATCAATACGAGGGCACTAACGGCGTTGGTACACAAACGCAGACCTTTTTATGTTTATGCATGCTTGTCCGACCCAGGAACACTGTAAAGACTGCAATTAAATGCAACATTTTCCAGCCCTTCAGGCTAGCGAATTCTGTCAAGTTGACCTGGGGATTATCGTGCTTTATAACCAACAGCATTGAGGAGCGTTTTTAGAACATATTTTGGAGGAAAGATCGCTACAAATACATTATAAAATGATGATAGGTTTTCTATGCAAATTATTACACAGCAGAGCTATGAGAATGTCAATTTCGATAAAGAACACCATCTGTATTTCGATCTGGCTGCGTCCACTTTCCGAAGCTGAGATGTATCATGGCCTACATTCGTGAAATTGTTGTAATTTACTTGAAATTGACTGCTTTAGTCTTTACATTCTCTTATTGAAAATTGAAAGAGTCACTTATTGTATATTGTAGCACCCCTAGCCGGGATGCTAATTGAGGAGTTGGGAGTCAACCGGTGGAAGTAATGGGTGTTTATTAGATACACAGACAGTTGTGGGCCACTGTCTAGCCTTTACTAATAAACGAACAATCTCAATACTGATGTTTAATCGCTCCTGATCTGCTGCTTACTCATGAATTGTTATACTCGAGCACGAAGGAAACAGAGACAGATACCCGCCAAAACTCCCCTATGTATAGGCTACAGCCAAAAGACCCACCCCAGCTATCCCACAACCCGCCAGACCCTCCAATAAGAACATGAATATTAACAAACAATGAATGTCCAATAACACAGGGTCGCTACAATATTATGTTTTTTGCAATGTATTTTTATTTTTATTCAGAACAGCAAAATACCAGAAAGGCAGCAAACAACTTTTGAGTCTGATCAAAGCCTCTCTACCTCTCAGTCTCTGCAGTCTCGATTACCCTGGTGTCTTTGCTGTGCTCCAGCACACATTTCTCAATTTTATTAATAGATTCCAGATTAGTTTCTGACCCAACAGTAGGCTTATATTAGCACAGTACTGTAGTAACAGTTTATTTCTGTTTTTTTTTTGTGTGTATATAATTATTTTTATACCTACTCATCCTCTTGCTCTCGTCTCATTCGGAGAGAAGCATATTTGCACCACTGTGCTCTGTTTTGTACGCTCGGAATAAGATCCCTGCTGCCATTAATGAAGGCCCAAGCAGGGGGGAGATGAAACTGGACCCGTCAGTTGGCTCCTCATGTGGTTGGCCCCAGAGATCTGGGAGCCCAGAGCTCAGAGGCACCCCTTAGAGGCGTGCGTTTGATCTGAAGTCAAGGACTACACTCTGCATTCGACTGGCACCACCTCGGCCAAGCAGGCCCAGACATCCTCTGATCACAGATCTGTTCTCTCCTCTCTCTTTCTCTCTCTTCGGTCTCTCTTCTCTCTCTTGTTGTTCTTCTATCTCTCTTCTATTCTTCCTCCCTCTTCTTTCTCTTGTATCTCTCTCTTCTGTCTTCCTCATTCTGTCTCTCATCTTTCTCTTCTATTTTTCCTCTTTCGCTCTTCTCTTGCTCTCTATCTCTCTATCATCACTTCAGAGGGGACCCCAGGTGCATTTCAGTCCCTTTGCCAGTGCTCTCCTGTGTCTTGTTTAAAATCTGAGCCAGTGTTAATTGTCTACCTTTACACTCACCTCATGCTGAACTTACACTGCACCTTTCTTTATAAGTCAGCTTTCGCCAGTCAGTTGCATGTGAGAGTCGTCATTTGATGGAGTGGTGTTACCTGGGAAACGGACAAAGCCTGAATTCAGAGAGGACACGGAATGTGGACGTTCTGTTTGGCCTCTGTACAGAATTAAGACTGTAAGCCGCATGTCAGAGAGGATTGTGGGAAAGAGACTCTGACTCCCTCTGGGCTGTCTCCATCCCACGTGTGTCCCTCGCTGCCCCAACATGTTAGCATCGTCTGCCTCGTGTCAGGTAGAGGGAGTCTGGGGAGAATTTGAGCAATGTTTAGCCAAGGATACAAATTGAATCAGTCTATTTACCCACCGAGCCTCCCTCTCCTCCTTTACTCCTCCCACTTATTCCCCCCACCCCCTTCCCCTCCTTTTCCCTCTCTCTCCTTCTCTCTTTTCACTGCAGGGGACCATGGTTGTTTGTGTCACTCTTGTCTCCTCTCCTGTTCCCCCTTCGGACAAACCTGTCTTCAGCAATCACCCTCAGCTCTGCTCAATACTTCTAAGGAATCAGGTGGAAGCATTAGCATCCAGTGGCCAGATCATGAATATATTCAACACCCGCCAAATAAGGATTGTGACCCAGCTGTTACAGGAACATTTCCCATTTCCATCTTCCGCATGAGAGGTAATAATTGTGTGAATGAAAGCAATGCATATTATATTTTCTAAGCCATCCCCCTCCCCCTCTTTCTGTTTTATAAAATGGCAGCTGTGGACTTGAAGGGTTTCATTTTACTGAGATAAACTCATTGTAGAAAGCCATTGTTGCTCTGCTTGAAGGGAATGATGTTCTCAGTCTTACCTGGCTCTGTCAAGCACAACTGTGCTCCCACACTAGTCTTACAACAGAGGAGCATGATGGAGAGCAGGTGTATTCCCATAATCCCATTCTAGACTGAGATGAGATTTACGTAACCATCTTTTCCGTTGGACCATAACATACATCATATATTCTTTGTTTTATACTTAATTAGCAAGTTCCATACATAATCCTTTAGAGAAGGGCCAAACCTGTCAAAGGTCCATTCAGATTGAGACAGATGACATCATATTCTCATGAATATTTAGTACACTAATGAATACGCGCAGTGTGGAAAAAGCATAAAAAGCAAGGTCTTATTTGACCTTAGGAGGGTAAAAATACGGATATTTAGGATATATATATTTTCACTGGAATAGATTTATTCCTGTCAAACTAATAGAGGGATACAGTACGACCCAAACATTGTGGTGAGTGTGCAAGCTTTCTAAAGCAGGAGTTCTTTCCTAGATCTGATACTCTCCCGTTTTCCCTTGTGGGACTTTTAATGAAAGAGAATATGCACTTGTAAGTTGACACAGACAAGATGAATAAATAGCATTAGCAGAATTTGGAGTCATGCCAAATACAGCAGATTTTTTAAAGAGGTTTTTGCCGCCCAGTTCTTTAATATTCTGTTGATGTCCTTCATTGCAGCTCAAAAGGCCTTGATATAATTTATCAACAAAATGCAATTTTGTCTTTGATTCTGGTAAACAAGTTGCTTTGTCTTTAAAGTGGCCAAGGTGTCACAGTAAATCCAAATTAATTGATTTTGTTATCTGTTAATTGCGTTGTGTGTCATTTGAAACTGTTAGAATGAGTAATTGCTTAGCCCTCTGTCAGCCAAATAACATTCAAGGTGGAATTTGACCAATTCCCAATATAGGATTAAGCTTTAAAGGTCATTGAAAATTATAGAAGACACATTTGTTAAAACTATAACGCGACAGACACTACTTGCTGTTGTTTTATACTCTGTAAAGATGATAGTGATGTCAATTATTGTTATCCTTATGATTCATCACACACACTCCATTCTCTGCCCTTATAGCGAGGGCCCTGGCTGAGCCCATGTGAGACCCCATAAAGACCCATCAAGCATGCAGAGATCAGGTCAGCCGACTTAAATCTTATTAGACCCCTTCACTACTAAGCTATCTTATCAGTGCTGTTTGGATCCAACACATAGTGCCATATGCTCAGGGAGTGTTAAGTCCAAATGAAATATGGGGACAATTACCCAGTGCCTGATATTAGAGTTGGCGGGATGCTTTAGGGATGGTCCCTGGGCTGCTGGATGATGTTATAGTTGTACAGCCTTTTGTGTGACACCCAGTGACTATGTCACTGCTTCTGTTGACCTAGTTCAATTTTCTTTTCAATTACCTGTAGTATATTACCATCACAGCCATTGGTATTGTGGTATAAATCACCCAGACTGGACCCTGTGGCTATTGCAGACAGGCACCCTACTGGGTGATGTAGAGCCTTGGTCTTGTCTGGCCCTTGTCCCTCTCTTAAATATGGTTTAGATTAAGAAGAGAGAGAAAGAGAGAGAGAGCGAAAGAGAGAAAAAGAGAGAAAGAGAGAGAGAGAGAAAGAAGAACACAAAGCACCGATGACCCACATTTCAACAACCAGGACGACTGCTGTGCTGCGCCACTTACTGAGATGGAATGCATAATTACAATGACTCAAGGTTGGGATCGAGACAGAGAAGTGCTTAAGAACAACATTATGTATATATATAATTTTTCCTTCAATATATATTTGCCTGTCTCAAGAGACACACTTGTTATAGGATGTTGCTGTCTATGAATAGCACAGACTTCTCACAGTTGACTTTGTTTCTATTCCAAAAAATAAATAAAATACAGCATTCGAGAGGTTTCCTGACGTAAAAGCTTCTGGCAGGTTCCGTGAGCTGAATGCCGGCCAGTCAGTGGGAGTCCATCGACGGACCCAAGGAAACCGTGACGCCTCTTCGTCCCACTGAAGTGTGAACATTGATCCACGACGAGGGCATGCCACGCTCTCCCAGCTCCGGCCGAGGAGAACCTCAGCCTCAAAAAGGCCCAGGTGTGAAAACAGCCTTTAATCGATGAGGAGGCTGTATCGAGTGGCCGCTCATTGGTAGGACTGAATTATGCATTGCAGGATAAGACACGTCAGGGGCACGCAGCGCACAATCGAGTTATTGAGTGGACTCCAGCGTCCATGTTACGAGAAAAGCCTTAAAGTGACGTGCAGGTGTGTATCTCTGAGCGTTGTTGAGTCCACAGCAGTTGTATTGTGTTCTCTGCAGAGGTGTTGTGAGCTCAAGGTCAGATCTCTCTGCAAAAGGATTTGAGCGTTTGGTCAAATCTGCCTGGATTGCCAAGTTGGTGGTGTGCATTTTTTTGCAGAAAGTCCATTGGTTCTGCAGTGTCAGATGAGAACAATCAAACACCGAGGTAAACAAGTTGGTGTGTCATCACCCAAATGCAACTTGACTCTTCATCAAACCGCCTGGACTATGACCTCAAGTTCAGTAACCAGTGACCTTGAGACCAGTTCCCATTGTTGCCCATTTATTTTGCCAGCATTGTATCAAGCTTGTTTAACACACCACTGTCATGCTTTTCCTACCAGTGATCAAAAGCAAAAGAACAGTATCGTCTCCACAGCACTGCCAAACAAAACAATAGGGGAGGGAAAAGACATGTAATGTCCTTGAGATAGAGCAGAAAAACACTGAGGGTTGTACAGAGAGAGAGAATGAGAGAGAGAGAGAGATAGACAGAGACAGAGAGAGAGACAGAGAGAGAGAGAGAGAGAGAGAGAGAGAGAGAGAGAGAGGGGGGAGTGAAAAGAAAAGATGGAGAGACTCACTTTTCGTTAATGCTTAGTCGCTTTTAAAGGCCAGTTAATTGAATGAGATGCCTGAGTTGACTTGCCTGGATTCCCAGCCTTAATGAGGTTGATAACTGTGTTCTTTTTAATTAGACTCCATTGTCTCTGACAACATGTAAATAGATTCACAGCCAATGCAAAGACATTGCAAATTGCATGCCATAGCCTTAGACCTGGTGACCTACCCCACGCACCACCCCACCCCGTTTACCCTTGCAGTGAGTTTCCAGGGAGAAACTATGAACCACATGTTAACTGCCACTTATTTCTTTACTCTGGGGAGTCAAACCTCTTAACAAAATAAAGCACACTAAATACTTTTGAAAGATATAACATTTTAAACAGATCTTGGATCAGATCTGGGAATCCCAGAAAAGAGCCAATACAAAACACCAAGATTGCCACAAATGCCACACACATTCACACATTGATGCAAGAAAAGAAACAGAGAAAAAAAAAACTGAATCACAACCTTGGATAGACACACAATAGTTTGAGTACAATTGTTTACTAACACCGACCAAAGGAAAATAGGGTGCACCGTGGCCTTCATCACCACAGGACATATTGACCTTCCAGCCCTCCTCTGCTGCCCCTCTGTTCAGCATGACCTCCCTCACCTAGCCCTACAAGTCATCACTGTGTGTTTTAGTGTGTTCGGCGTGTATGTCTCTGGTGTGTTAGTTTATGTGTGTGAGTGTGCATGTGTGTGTGAGAGATAATGTGTCCTCCCTATGGAAACCGCCAGCACTGCAGTTCCACTATATTAGTTTGTCCTGACCAGGGCAGGGTGACAAAGTTGGCATTCCGACACACACATACAAACACAGACTCACACACACCCAAACGCCCTCCTCCCCAGGCCCACACACATACAACACAGACACACATTAACATCCTCAACCCCCCCCCCACCCCCCACCCCCCACCCCCCACCCCACCCACCAACCCCCCACCCACCCACCCCCCCACCCACACCCACACACATTGCTGACGGATCAATCTCCCAGCTCTATCTCTCCTCCCCCTCTGAGAAACCCTTATGTCAACTTGGTGAAGCTTGCCGGCTCCCCCCACTCGCTCTCCCAACAAATAAGATCACGGTCAAAATGAAAAGCATTATTACTGCTGACATCTTTATCCCTGGACCACCTTATTTAATATCCAATTTCTTTCCAGGGAATCCTGGCGGAGCTGATCCCGTGAAGGAGACCCTAGCTGCTATTTAGATATGTATGTCTTGTATCAAAAAAACTGGACCTGCATTCAGTCTCCCTGCCTTATTGTAGCTATAATGTGATTATGCTCATGCCTAGGTCAAATAATGGCTCTTAAAGTCCTAGAGACACCCACACTGGCTGTGTGTGAGACAAAAACATTCAAAGCTTGTTTTTCCTTTCTCCACAGGGGTTTTTCTGTGCAAGGTTACCTGTGACAGCACTGCTGTTGAAGAGAAGAAACATCTCCAGGGTAATTCATGATTAAGTGACATTTTTTGTCGTTCACATAAGGAACTTGCATGCTTCTTTTGAAAAAAAAAAAACAATATATAGAAGACATCATGGTATAATTACCATTTAACGTCTGGAAGATGAATGAACACAAATGCTAGGGCGATGGTAAAGTGTACTGAACCAGGTGGTGTTCATTTCTCACAACACAATCACGGTTTAACATAAATACTCAACACAAAATGTACAAAATGTTCTATGCAAATCCTGCTAAAAAAGTTCAAATATTGCTACCCAAGTGCAAAGTTCCATTATTAATGTGCATAAGTTAAGTTGTACATGAAAAGTACAATTAATACAAACCCTACTGTGCAATAATACAAACCCCAAAGCCATCAGTCACTTGTAAAGAAAACATCACCTCAATGCATTTCTTTTCTGTGAGTCGTGATTGTTTCATGAGTGGCACAGCTGTTGAGTCCAATCAAGTCCTTGACAGTTTTCAGATGTGTTCTACTTCCATCTGTGTTCCTGGCAGCCTGTAGTTGTCTGTGCACTGACCTGACCTCTCTCAGCTGCTAGACCACCCTTATAGAAAAGACTGTCTCGGGACTGACGACCTTGACCTTTGAACTGGCCACTCACCAGTAAGCAAGCACCTGACTAAACAGCCTTTACATAACTGGTGTCATTAAGGTCTGGCAGAGTCCGCTGGTGTCTCATTGGAAACCGATGCTGAACTCACTGATGAATTAAGTTTTAGTTTTAGAGTACAACCTACGTGGTGTGCACTTGGTGATTGAGAGAGGATTTACAATTAATGGTACAGCAAAGGGGATCAATTGCAATTAGGTGTCTGTAACACACTCTGCAACTGATAAGCATCCGTGCTATCGATCGCCTTGCCGACGCTGCGCTCATGCCAACCTCAGGCGGTCTCTGTCTCCGCGCGGCCAAAGAAATTGACCCCAGAGGGTTCAGTCAAGCACACTCCCAATCACAATGGTTGTGGGGGGCATCACTGAGGTAACAATGCCTTTTGGACATACCTGAATTATCCCAAAGGTAGTCAACTTTGTTTGGGAAAAAGGTTTACACTGTATGGCGATGAAGGGTTGTTGTTAATTGTAGGCAATGTTTTAAGCGATTTCATAAGGAAATCCTCTGTACGTGTTGAATTCCCTTCCTGCTAGACTCATTACGTACAGTACCAGTCAAAAGTTTGGGAAAATGTGTCCAAACTTTGACTGGTACTGTATCTGATGACGACTTCTATCTTGCAGCCTCCGTGGGCTGGAGGTGGTGTCTAACTGTAGCAGAGTGTTTTGAGGGTGGAGGTAGCCATATTGCTAACGGTGAACTTCTCTACGCTGAGTTATCAGGAGGGCTTGATGAGACACTCCTGTTGTAAGTTTGCTGCCATGGGCTAGATTTATTTTTCAAAGACCTCTCTCTCTCCTCTATCACTCTCTTTCTCCATCTATCTGCTCAGTCACTCCCCCCTCTCTCTCTTTCTCTCCTTCTCTTAGAAGGTTGACCTTGATGGGGGCTTTGACACCCTCTGCAGTGCATGTTGGATCCAAACTCACAACTCTGCAGAAGCCCAATCACAACATTTGCTGACTAGTTCCTCATCCTCCTTTACAGTACTATTGTACCGTTAGCTCTTGCAGGACTCTCTTTCACTAATATTAATCGATAAAGTTCGAAGAAAACCTCACGAGTTTGTGGCAAGGCCATAAATCTGTCTATTCAACGTTCAATCTGTACATAATAAACTGTCAATTACATTCACTTACACACGCGTTCAGCCCTAATTTAGTCAAAGGACAAGATAGCAAGTCGGAATGATGAAAGACTGCATTCAGTTTGTTAGAGACTAACGTTCTTCGATGTGGATTTAAACAGCCACACATTGGCAGCTTCAGAGCCTCTTCTTTGATATCCATGCTCTACAGGGCCCCACAGCAGTGTACAATATTACAGCAATGTGCATCCTTGTTAGCAGTGATTTGTTTTCTTTGGGCAGAGCATTGAGAGAAAGGATTATATTTTCAGCATCTTCAGAAGGCAACTCCCCTTTCATTTGGCTTCATGTTGGACTTGCTGCCTGTGTTGGTTATCCGTCTTTGTCATCTTTGGGTTGGTTGATGCTGTGTGATGCTGTGTGGTGCTGTGTGAGGGAGTCAGATGGCTGAGCTGAGATGGTGAGGGAATCGGGCTAGTAATCCGAAGGTTGCCAGTTTGATTCCCGGTAATGCCAACTGACGTTGTGTCCTTGGGCAAGGCACTTCACCCTACTTGCCTCGGGGGAATGTCCCTGTACTTACTGTAAGTCGCTCTGGATAAGAGCGTCTGCTAAATGACTAAATGTAAATGTAAATGTGTGATGCTGTGTGATTCTGTGTGGTGCTGTGTGATGCTGTGTGGTGCTGTGTGATGCTGTGTGGTGCTGTGTGATGCTGTGTGGTGCTGTGTGGTGCTGTGTGGTGCTGTGTGATGCTGTGTTATGCTGTGTGGTGCTGTGTGGTGCTGTGTGATGCTGTGTGGTGCTGTGTGATGCTGTGTGGTGCTGTGTGGTGCTGTGTGATGCTGTGTGGTGCTGTGTGGCGCACGCTAGTCTCTGTTATTGCCTCGGTGCGCACAGATCGAGCAACTATTGCAATTATCAAAAATCATTCTGATTTAGAGTGGAGAGTATGGTACTTTGTTAACCCCCAAGGGGGAACTCATGGTTAAGATTTTAAATCTTTTTGCTCTTTCATCCATGATGCAACAGTTGCAGAAGGTGGACGAACAAGGTATCACACAAAGTTAAAATCCCAGCTGGCCTTGTCAATACAGACTCACTATGATTGGTTTTTCTGATTAATCTAATTAGCAGCAGGAGCCCATATTAGGCCGGCAGGTTACCTGCTCTTGATCGCTGAGCTGGAGCTCTGTTTCCTTTCAGAGTTGGGTCACACTGAGAGGGCAGAGACAGCAGAGAGGATACTGCCATCCAGCAGTAAACAAATACCCACACACCGACAGAGACCTTCTCACTCAAAACGTCGCACAAATCGAATAAAATCCCTTAGGAGAGTACTCCATTGTGAGGATATCAAAAGGTCTTCTTTCCTGCTGTGCTTTTGAGTGCTGCACCTGGATGGTTTGGTTCTAAATAGCAGTAGCTACCACATTGCTACTTACATTTTACATTACATTTAGTCATTTAGCAGACGCTCTTATCCAGAGCGACTTACAGTAAGTACTTGCTAAGCTAGGATAAACAAGTTTATTTTCCCATTTTCCAAGACCCTCACAATGTAAACTATTTAACAGAGGGGGAAATATGAGTTGGTGGGGACTTGCAAAGCTTAGTCATTTGACCCAGTCGGATCCAGAAACCCTGCTTGATGAGTTATTGGATCAATAAGCAGACGGACAATGAGATCTATAGGCCGCAGTAGTGTTCTGGACTCCATCCCCCAGGGTCCTATGCTACTCCTAAGATTCCCCAACCGGCCTCAAGCCGTTCCTCCATGATTGATGGGACAGATATCCTGCATACTCGTAATCACACCCTCAAGTCCCAATACTGTAGCAGTGCAGTGAACGTATTTTTCCCTCTTAATTTTGAAAGCAGGCAAACAAATACGAGAACGTGTTGTTTTAGCCATTTTGTTTAATCAAAGGTGAGCTTTCAAAGGTGGTTCACAGCTAACTGAACATCAACTGGACTGTTTCTGCTGTGTGCTCTGTAGCGCTGTGTTGGGCGCCGCGAGGAAAGTCAGATCAAATCAATGGGCTGATCACTGGGAGTTTCTGATAAGTTAGTAGAAAAGACAAGCAAAGTCTACTCATGCAACCTTGCCTCAATGTCTCAGGTTTCTCTCTATCTGACAATCATTAGACTAATCTGGTTTTCCACCCTATTCATCCTGAGACTGAGGTGTCTGAACAGCAGGAATGTGGCTCAGTAGTTTTCTTCACCAATCGAATAGACATTGCTCTGTTACTGACACCAGACTGTCAAGAAAAGAAAGTTCCATTCAACACCCCCACATCACCCCCCTAACCCCCCTTTCCATCTCTCTCTCTCTCTCTCTCTCTCTCTCTCTCTCTCTTTCTCTCTCTCTCTCTCTCTCTCTCTCTCTCTCTCTCTCTCTCTCTCTCTCTCTCTCTCTCTCTCTCTCTCTCTCTCTCTCTCTCTCTCTCTCTCTCTCTCTCTCTCTCTCTCTCTCTCTGTGTCCTTATCAGCAGGAAGGAGATTGAAGGCTCCAATTGGGTTGAACGTATCAATTGTCCAGTCTGACAGGGTGTGTTTGGCCCGCAGCATCACAGTCACTAGTCACTACCAGGAGGAAAGCTAATTCACACACGCACACACACACATACACACACACACAGTCCAGACCTGTTTTATGTTCTGTTTTGTTTTCATCATCATCACGATACCCAATACCTTGAATGCCCCCTCATGCATATGCATGAGAATATGTTAATGAAGCACTTAAGACACTATAAACTGAATTGTCTACAATTCAACATTATTGGAGGCTTGTGAGTCTAAAAGGCCCAAACCATTAAACAGATAATAAAAACAGGTTCCTTCGATTTTATTGCTACTAATATGCCTAGGGTTGTTAAAATGTATTTGATTATTATTTGGGTAGTGCCTTTTGGTTTCTCACATCCATAAACAGACACCAAACTGTTACTCTGGTATGTTTTGATTCTCCTGGTGTGGAGTTGTGACAGGTGTGTGTTAGTATTACATTTCTGGATTGATGAGCCAAGTCTGGGTGTGTTGTAGCTGTGACAGTTATCACAGCTAAACTAAGGACGTCGCTTGTCCCGTACTGCTCATACAACACCTACCTGTCGCAGGTGTAGTGTTTACAATGCAGACACTCTCTGCCCCTGTCCCGAAGGTATACTGTGTGTTCTTCAGACGCGAGCTAGAGGACATTGCAGCTTGTACATGTTAATTCTCCCTTTCCCCTATTCCAGTCCCGTTAGATTGATGGCTCAGCTGTGGTTCTCATTGATCAATCAGACACAATCTGCCTCTCAGTTGAACCCTGGCCAAGGGGATTGTGCATTCTTCCAAGGGATTCTCATCCCTTACGGGTATGACAGTGCGGTACGTTGGATCGATTGTTTCCAACTTATTTGTGTAAATGCTTTCTAACCTTGTCCATTAATCATACGCGTCTCCCCGTCACTGAGTGGAGACAACTCAGCCACAATACATATGAACTGGCCACTGTTACAGCCAGTTCACAGTCACTTCCATCCAAAGGGTCAAGCTGGAGAAGGATTACAGACACGATGAGGATTAATTATGCGTTTCACCAGTATGACGGCTACCAAACTTTGGCCGGCTTCAAACCATATTTCCCTGGAGGACAGCCCAGCTTGCTTTGAAACCATTATTACATTTTCAGAAAAGATGTCCTGTAGCTTCTCAGCAGGCAAGGCACTACCTACATTTTAGACATGGATTATTATTGACTATTATTTTCCTCTTAAAATACATTTGGCAACAATGATTGGCTGTCTTAAATAACAGAAAATACTGTCTCTGCATGGAGCTGTTACACAGTCCTGAAGCAGGACTGTGAAGCAGTTTGTGTTGTATATGCTATGTCCATTGTAAAACACTGCATATAGTATTCTCTAAACTGACGAGAAAAAGCACTTTACAATATAAGTATTTATACGTATAAACTCAATATTGCAAATGACATGTCAGCAGTAAAACTAATAAAGCTTTATTTACAGTCAGCTTGTTAAAATTGATTACTTGA
The DNA here is from genome assembly GCF_038355195.1 of Osmerus mordax. Taxonomy (NCBI): domain Eukaryota; kingdom Metazoa; phylum Chordata; class Actinopteri; order Osmeriformes; family Osmeridae; genus Osmerus; species Osmerus mordax. The sequence continues at coordinate 12,469,305 of NC_090064.1, forward strand.
AAACAAACAAAAAATGTATATCAGAATGGAGTATAGTATGGAGTATGGTATGGAGTGTGCAATAACAAACAGTCACTACAGCGTGGAGTATGGTAGGATTAACAAACAGTTGCAGTATGTCAGTAACAACAGGCAGATCAAGTGCAAAGCTAGAGGAATGTAATGTAACACAGCCGGTTCTCTGTCTCTGTGTCTTTCCCAGGCAGACAGTTTACAGATGTGAGTGCTCCTGCAGAGGAGGCTGACAGGAAGAGGAGAGGACGCCCAGGTTTCCTGTCGAGTGGAAAGACACACCCCAGGCGGTGTCAGCTGTGTCCTTATTTGTCATAAGTGCCCGTCGTTTCCCTCGGCTGCAGACAAAGGCCACGGAACGTATGAGCGACATGCATTTTTAATGTGACGTCCTCATCAAATTCTCAACGGCGGAATGGGCGGAATTCCAATGACGTTTACTAAAACATTCTTCCCTCCAAAAAACGAAAGAGTGAGCGGGCCTGAACGGGGTGGATGAAGGGCAGCTATCCCTCCAGCTCCCAGGAGAGGAAGACTGCCTGAACGGGGTGGATGAAGGGCAGCTATCCCTCCAGCACCCAGGAGAGGAAGACTGCCTGAACGGGGTGGATGAAGGGCAGCTATCCCTCCAGCACCCAGGAGAGGAAGACTACCTGAACGGGGTATTATATGTTATACAGTAGTATAACATATAATTCCTATTCACATGTCATGTTATCACATTCCAAGCTGCTAGTTATATTGAACTTGTTGATTGGAGCAGACAGGGAGGAGTGATAGGAGGAACCATCTAACCAGATGGGTTGGCCTGTCACTCTGCAGGGGACAGAACGGCACACCGACGTTTGCGTTGCTATCTTGCAATGGGAAGAAAAAAGGAAAGATAGTGAAAATAGGGATGCTTCACCGGCGTGCAACTGAGATTTTCTCTCGCCTTCTCGCCAGCATGCTCTTCCTCATTATAATGAGGGAGGCACAATTAGACACAGTCTAGCACAGGGGTTTGAAATGTCATAGAGCAGGTCTTGACATTTCTCAGTTTGATAAGGAATCAAAAAAAGAAGAGTCATGGAGTGCATGTCGGAGCTGACCAATAACACGGAAGCTGACATGCCCAGTTCCTGCTTTGGCTCTGAGAGAAAGAGAGAGGGAGGGGCGAGAGAGATAGAGAACGAGTGCACAGTGAGGGACAGAGAAACATAAAGAGACAGTGTTTGAGACAGAGAGAGAGACAGAGAGACATAGAGACAGAGAGAGAGAGCACCAGGGAGAGATCTCCTTTAGGTGACACTAGTTTTTCCCAGTGGCCGCTCTTAATGATGGAATCTATTAGCATGGTTTAGGATTCCAATTAACCTAGCAACGTCAGCGTGTCAAAACCTGAATCTGCTGTTTGGAAAATCTGTGTTTATGTGCGGGTTGTATGGGTGCGGAGGGGTTCTACATGCAAGTACATGTTGGCAACTCTGTGTCAAAATGAAGAAATTGGTCAGAATTTTAAAAAGGCATTTCAGTTTGTGAGCTCAATCATCGTCACGGGTGATAACTGCACCATTAATAGCTGTGGTAGAGCGAGCCTTTTTACAATGGCGTGGAACTGTGATCCTCCACAACACAATATGAAAGCGAGGCATGATGGAGGTCTCCTTGTGTTTAAATGTCAAAAACACACTTTGGGCCTCTTATCACACACAGGAACAGAGGCCTCAGATGAATAGCCATCCTGCCACACCAGTGAGATCCTAAAAGAGGTGGATTGTTTGCAAAGGGAGAAAGAGAGAGTGAGGGTGAGAGCAATATGGAGGGAGAGAGAGAGAGAGAGAGAGAGAGAGAGAGAGAGAGAGAGAGAGAGAGAGAGAGAGGCTGAGATAGAAAAGCTAAGATAGAAATCCATTTGTATCTCCAGGCTGTGACTATTTGCATGGCAATGAAGGCTGTGAGTGTTCAGCATTGGTCAGATGTGCACCCTGACAATAATCCCTGTGTTTGTTCTTCCCGGGGATGTTTGAGAGAGGGAGAGAGAGAGAGAGAGAGAGAGAGAGAGAGAGAGAGAGAGAGAGAGAGAGAGAGAGAGAGAGAGAGAGAGAGAGAGAGAGAGAGAGAGAGAGAGAGAGAGAGAGAGAGAGAGAGAGAGAGAGAGAGAGAGAGAGAGAGAGAAGAAAGAAAGAAAGAGAGAGAGAGAGAGAGAAAAGTGGTCAGAAAAGAAGAAGAGGAGGATGTCAGTGAAGGGGATTACACTTTGTGAGAACCATGTATATTTGCCCCTACTGTTGAGAGAGGATGAACAGCACTATCAGGGCCTGTAGTTAAGCCTTCGTTTGGTTTCTTTTACTCCATGATGATGCTCCTTGGCAGGCGCTGGGGATGAGTGGTTTAAAGGACAGCGAAAACACAATTGAAGGTGGGTGTGGTGCTTACTGACTGATGCTTCTGAAAAATATTTAGTTTTTGCATTTTCAATCATATAGATATTGAAATGAATGCATTGTCAGTTTGTTATGAGAGAATGACTATAAGTCTCCCCGTGTATTTTATTTCATATCAACATAAAATGTAACAAAATACTTAAATACAAGTTAATGCGTTATACATGGGGAGAAATACAATAGATGCTGTGTATGTATCCTGTCCTGAAACCCACTGTGGCCTTTGGGACACAGTGGATTCCATTGCTGGAAAATGACCTCACTGTTTCTCAATGAACCAGTAACTGTTCATCATATTGTCTGTCTAGTGGTCGTCACTGATACAGCTCTTCATAGAATCCCCTGGATAATACAGACTTCAGTGGTCTTCACGGCAATTCAACACTAATAATAGTTTTCATGGTAATCATTATCATTTGAATGTACTCACCATCTGACAGTTTAATGAATTTACATGACAAGTGGACAAATTTGAAGCTTCTGGTTCGTTAATGAGGCTCTCTAAATGATATTTCTGTCTGGGAGGTTGAAAATATGCCAAAGAACAGTCAAGACCCTGGAAATTTACCAAATCTGTCAGAAATCCCACACAGCGATACTTTTTCCATACACAAAGAAAACAAACAAATGGAAAGTTCTAATCACAGGGAAAGTGTGTGACGAGGAGACACTCTGCTATTGTTCCTGCTCTGCTTGGGTTCACCCTGGTCCTGATACAGGGGGGGCTGGATGTCGTTGTGTTCTCACGCAGAACTGTAAACAACAAGTCCCAACATGGGCTCCCCAATGACCAATTACAGAGTGTTTAGTTGCAGTGATCTAGAGTAAGTAGTGAACAGAGGTTGGATGGTTGTGTTACTTCAGCTGGTCCTTCAAAGTGCTGTGTCGATCGTTAGGCTGTCTCGATAAAACCGAAGGTTTTCAGAGGAACACTTGTGGTTGCTGAAACGATGTTGAGTTGCAGCTGCTGTAATCATGTTTTACTCTGACAGCGTTCGTCGTTACAGTGTGGTCTGTGTTTTTTGTTGTTGTAGATATCGTTCTTTTTACAGTTAATTTCTCAAAGGGCCTCACAGTTGCGTACAGATGTCAACACCCGAGACTACTGTTCTTGTTCTGTTGATTCCAAGTGTCTGTTCTGTCCATTGTTAAAATCTCACAGCCACACTGTAATGTCTGAAAAGGGAGCTCCATGGAATCTTCATAAAAGGAAATAAAGTACTGGTCTCTTTGAATCTTGTGCTTAACACTGTGAGACCCGGTCTAATTCACACTCTGTAATGTGCTGGAACAGTGTATGTGGAAGCTGCGGGAGGTATAGTCAGATGGAAGGAAAAGACTATTATGGGTAATGAATAGCTGTCAGCTCTCCCAGAGCGGCATGTTCTGAACCCGAGAGGTGAGAAATTCTCTGAAGGAAATAGACCCCTCAGAGAGTTTTCAGAGGGGTACATCCCAGCGTTCGTTTGCACTTCTCGACTGATTTTTGTCAGGTTTCACTCAACTCCCTGAGTTTAAGTGTGATTTCTCTGCCAACTTCTATCTATGTGACTTTTTCAGTGTAAATTTAAACATGGTTCTCTTACACAGTTTGACATCAAACTGTTGATGTCAAACATAGAGAGTGGTACCTCATGCAATGTACAGTACTTTAAAACGTAAAAATAAGACTTCACTTCTTTTTTTTTCATCCAAACTGTATATTCTCAGTTCACATAAAAATACATTTCAGGTTAGCTGCAAGTTACCAACCATAAATAAGACAAAATACATTTGAACATAATTTTATACAACGTGAGTAAAAACACATCACAAGGAAATAATTATTTGTTCAAAAGTATCCCGTTCTACAGTGCTGTTGATACTAAGCATGACAAAATAGCATAGGCCTTCACAGTAAGACAGTCAATCTATCTAAATAACAAGACATGTGAGGGGCTTTAAAAGATGTTTGTCCACAAGCTCTCTTTTTGCCTTCAGTCTGATCCTTCACCATGTGCCCATTTTGTCAGGTGACCATCTCAGAATGTACCGGGCAGTGTAGCATGCCGGCCCGCGTCAACCGCAGTGGCGGGCGCCTTGTTCCTGTCTGAGGGCGGTTGGCATACTTGTGAGATGCTAAACATTGGCAGATGAGAGTTCTTCTCTGTAATGTCAGGGGCCGTTGTCTGTTGTTTTGGCCCAAGGCGGTTTCCTGGTAGCTCTAGGAAAGTCCGTCATTAGCTCACGATTCACTGGCCACTAATTGGACTGTCACTCCACAAGGCTCCCAGATATGAATATGCTCGGTTGAGACTTGCATTGAGACAAACACATACACTCTCACTCACTCACATTGAGTAACTAAATTGAATTTCAGAAAGGAAATCAAGCATTAGTAATTGATTTTTACCATCCCATCATTTTAAATTGAGCTTGGCAGCCAATTCAACATCACTTTATTAAACAAGAACATTATGCATTCTTCAAACATGAATACTGATACTACTACTGCAACTATTCCTTTCTTCAAACATTAATACTGATACTACAACTGCAACAAATTCTAACTATTAGATTTTCATGTCTAATATTATAGAAAGTAAATGTTATAAAAGTAGCCTACCTCAACCATCGGTTCATCTATAGATAAAGTAAATCAGCTAACATAAGATATTTTTCAATTGAGTGAAATCACTATGTTCAGTCATTGTAAATTGATTATTAGGGAAGCAGCCATTTGTGGTTGGTTGGTTGGTTGGTTGTCAAAGAATCCGATTTAAATTGAACGACAACAAAATCCAATTTGTTGATCTGTTGAATGTGTTGGACAGCCGGTTCAAAGCTAGCTGTTAAATTTCTAGGTCTAACTGTCAATTCTGAGTCTAATTTCAACCAGCCATCTGAGATACTCCACAAATAGAAAACCTAAGAGGAAATGCTGGCCAATATCTACATCGCGAGAGAACATTGACTATTGGATTCCGTTGCAGACCAATCACACACCTGCTCTCTCAAATGGCAGTGGAATGAAAGTTCTGGAACAAATTAAGTCTGTGTGATGGACAAACGAATGTAAAAAACCTTGAGGTGTGCGGTTCTGAGTGAATGAAAATGGAAGGATTAGAAGAAAATAGTGTTATATAATATGGGGGGAAAATGTGATACACTAGCTTCTTTGTAGTGCGTTACTATTGATTTCTACTTCTGTTCATTGCTGTGGGGGCAAATTGTTTTCTGAAATCCATGTATGAACAGACAAAAGTCTTATTTTTTTATATATGTGATGTATTAAATTCCAAGCAAAGGCTACTTGACGTAGGAAGTTCAGTTTCGGATCACCATTAAGTACTTTAAATCAGCGTAACGTTGCAATTTAATTAGCATATCTAAACATTTGATGTGATAGGATGTTGTACGGTTGTTCTGATGTTGCTGGACAGCTCTAGGATATTGTTCACCAGGATTCTTCATGCTCCTGACCCTGGACTGGGTCTATAATTGGAGCATTCATTTTCATCACAGTTCTTTCTCCAAAAGCATGTGTCTCTATAATCCATGTCTCGGCATAGGGTGATTCAATTAGAGCTCTCCATTAGTCAGCTGTGGTGCCCATAGTAAAGTAATGCTGTCTGTGTCCCACTCATGACAGACAGCACTGTCTTGTTCTCAACCTCAACAAAGACACTTTTATTCCTCACAGGATGTGATGTCAGGACCCCCCCCAAAAAAACTTGGGGTGGAAAAAAGGATGTAAACAAGAAGTTCATGATCTTGTGAAATGTGATTTTGGCAGAGGACTTCCTGAGTGAGAGATTGTACGGTTGTATTCAGTGTGGCTAATCGCAGTCTCTAATAGCAACGATGCCTGGCATTTGAGGGCTTTGACCAAGAAAACAACTCACCACAGGTCCTTCATGTTTATTTCTTAGAGGTATGGACGTGCACAGAGACCAGCCCATGTGTGGATGGCTGACTGCCCCTCTGTGGTCATATTCAAGCTCCCTTGCTGTGATGCTGAAAGGTGGCATGGAGGTGTTGGCCCAGTGACACCTGCAACTTCTGTGTTCTGGACCAGTGGGACGATAAGGGGAGAAAATGCACCAATGGACCGTGAGAATGAGCAGCCCTGGAGCGCTGGCCATAGTTATTATACTGTCCATGATAACCTGCTGGGCGTGGGGTGAGGAGAGAGCCTCGCTGGGTGTGGAAGCCGACCATCTCTCCCCAGGCTCGGGCTCAGGCTCCACGCATCGCCGCCTCCGACGAGGCTGGATCTGGAAGCAGCTGTTCGTCCCTGAAGAAGACCCTACTCCTCGCGTCATTGGGCAGGTACCAGCGATACTCTGAACCTTTCTGAATGGCCTTCTGCTTCAGGGACTTTTTTCCTACATTTTGCACTGCATCCCTATTTGTTAAGCAAACACATTTAAATAAAAATTGTTTTCCCCCCAGCTTAAATCTGACTATGATAGAGGGGAGTTCTCTATCAAGTATATCCTGGCAGGTGAGGGAGCTGGGAATGTGTTTGAGATCGACGAGTTCTCCGGGGAGATCCGGACACTGCAGAGGCTGGATCGTGAGGAGAAGGCCTTCTATGTCCTCCAGGCACAAGCCATCAACAGGAGGACTGAGGAACCTGTTGAGCCCCAGTCAGAGTTCATCATCAAGGTCCAAGACATCAACGACAATGTCCCGCAGTTTCAGAACGAGCCCTACGTGTCCAGCATCCCTGAGATGTGCCCTGTTGGTACGTTGAGTTGTCATTTCGAATCTTTTATAAAAATATATTTTCTTGTCTGACATTCAGCCACCCTGGTGAAAGAAACTACAGTAGTTTAATATGCGCAGTTGCATTTATACAATAGTTAAATTTGTCCTTCAACGATACGTTTAACAAAGTAACTCAGAAGAGGTTAGAATTAATCAAGTACTGTAATATATATATAGCAAAATATAATTCAAATTAGTCTAATAAAAGTCAGATACAAAGGAATTTGTGATTGTAATTATATTTCCACCCAATTCTTTTATTATGTCCCACCGCTCAGGCTTGAAGGTAAGTCAGCTTTAAAATGAGACCAATTCAAAATTAATAGTCTCATCAGATCCTTTTTAGAAAGTAGAGGAAACTGCTTCCTCTGTCCCACGAATACAACGTTCTCTGTCTGTCCTTCAGGAAGTTCAAGTATTGGTTTAGGTATCACATTTCGAAATCCCTTCATATGATTTATTTTTCCTTAAATAATGTTATTATTACCAGTGCTGTTCCATAGCGCAAGCATTACCATTTCAATTTATATGTAATCTGCTTTTTGGCGAATAATATCTTACTCGTAATAAATCATAATGCATTTCACTTGAAAGCAAGAGAAAGAGAGAGAGTAAGAAAGCTTAAGAGAAGGGAAGGAGACATACAGAGTGGGGGTATGGAGAAAGAGAGACATAGATGTAATACCATGGCTAAAAGATAGAAAAAGAGAACCGGAATGATCACTGGAAGAAAACACACAGACCACAAGAGAGACAGCGGAAGATAGGGAGAGAGTAGTGGAGAGAAAGAGAAGGATAGAGTGTCAGTCGTTGGAAGTGAGAAAAAAGTGCCAAAGAAAAGGGTAGAGAAATGGACAAAAAGAGGGAAAGAGAGGAGGAAGAGAAAGAAGGAAGGTTATAAAGGGAGGTTGGCAGAGAGAAGGGAAGGGAGGTAGAAGGAGGGAGAGAGAGAGCGAGAAAGATGTGCTCAGCAGGGCTGGAGAGGTTGTCACGCACACCTGCACAGCCTCAGTGGTTTGTGAAAGGCTGCTCTCCCCCTCCTCCCCTCCACCCTCACCTCCCTCCCCCTCCACTGCCCTCTCAGCACCCCACTCCATGCCCCCCCCTCCCCCACCCCCAGAGCCAGACAGCCCCCACGGGACAGTGGCATAATCACTTTATTTCCCCCGTCGACTGGAACTGCAACCTGAGCCAACTCTGCTCTGTGTGATCTCTCCCCTCCCCCTCTGCTCCTCCAATCCTTCACCCTCCCACACCCTGTTCTCCCCCCTCCTCCCCCCTGCAGGAACCACTGTTGCCCAGGTGACAGCAACAGATGCAGATGATCCCCTGTTCGGAAACAACGCCAAACTCATCTACTCCATCCTACAGGGGGAGCCTTACTTCTCTGTGGAGCCTAAGACAGGTACCTGAAACTACTGAACACACCCTGAAAGATAATTTTTTTTAATTTTGAGTTCATTTCAACTTTTTGATGTTGGTTGTTTTTGAACATTTGGAGAAGCTCCTTGATGAACGTAAAGTTCTTGTTGGAACCATTTGGCCATTGACTTCTTTTAGTATAGTTGTTGGCCACTCATTTCACTTATCACTTCATACATTTAATGAAGAACGTATAAGATGGTGCACTCAGTGCTTTCTCTCCACACAAATGTTTTATACATATACTTGAGCTGGGCATGCAGTGAGACAGAAAGTAGGTACATTTAGACAAAAATGGTACCACCCACAGATTAATTCTGTTGACTTCCTGAACCTCTGTCTCAATCCTTCCTTCTCTAGTTTCCTGTGTTTGAAGGTTTCCCACCCTCCCTTTTTGTCAGTTTGTCAGTTTTTTGTTTGTTTTATTTTTACACCTTTGGGGTGTTGTATTTTTACCTGTGAGGTCATGTTATGTGCTATGACTGTCAGACAAGATGCTAAGAGTTATCAGCTCAGGATCCGTTCCAGTTCTTTGACGATAATAAAGATGTTATCAAAATTAAACTCTCCGACCCCCAACCCCGCCCCTCCCAGGCATCATCGTGACCTCATGGGCCAACATGGACCGGGAGGCCAGAGAGCTCTACCTAGTGGTGGTGCAGGTAAAAGACATGCTGGGGCTCAGTGGGGGATACTCCTCCTCCACCACTGTTACCGTCAGCCTGACCGATGTCAATGACAACGGACCCACCTTCCAGCACAGTGAGTGGCATCAATCAAACTCACGCACACCCACACATGCACCACACACATCCACACAAAAACACATGGCAGTGCCGGCAGTACCAGCTGCAATGCCTTCATAATGCAGCTATCGAGCCTTGTCGGTGTTTGGTTCAAACCATACCCCTACAATGCTGTATCACCCCATGTTATTCACTCTGCAATTCAAAACAGAGTTGTGTGTGTGTGTGTGTCGCTGCAACAGTAGGTTCATCTGTGAATGTGTGTTGTGTGTGTGTGTTTGTGTGTGTCTCTGTGCACGAGAGGGACGTGCGCCAGCCCGCTGGATGAATTTAATCATTCACACATGAAAGGACATTTGTCATGACCTTTGGAAACAAACCTGGCCTTCTCAGAGATAAACCTCTCCAAATGAAGGCCTTAGGAAGAAATCAATTCCACGGAAATGGAAAAACAAGGATGGGGCTCTTAACTATGCATGCTATTCTGGTATCCCTTGTAGAATGAGGAGGGTTCTCACTCTGCAAGAGAATACAGTAAACAACACACATTCTACAAGTAAACTTGTGTGAGAAAGTTTTACATTTACATTACATTTACATTTAGTCATTTAGCAGACGCTCTTATCCAGAGCGACTTACAGTAAGTACAGGGACATTCCCCCGAGGCAAGTAGGGTGAAGTGCCTTGCCCAAGGACACAACGTCAGTTGGCATGACCGGGAATCGAACTGGCAACCTTCGGATTACTAGCCCGACTCCCTCACCGCTCAGCCAACTGACTCCCTTTTTTAGTTTTAAGTTTCAATAGACTTGAAACATTTTGTTGTTTGTTGTTTGTCTGGTCTCATCCAAACAGTCTCACCAGAGCACATAATGACATTTTCTTATCTTCTTATTAGAGTCAGGTCAAGATTGTATAGACTCACAGAGACTTATCTTTGACTCCCACAAATTGACTCCAACCAAATAAATGATCTCCTCTCTTCTTGTTATCATCTTCAGCCACAGTGCAGCCTCTCCTTACTGACTCAGTTATCCTGTTCTCAAGTCCATAGAACAGATCTCCAGGCATCCTTAGTTTCACAACGTCAATCATGACAGAACACATGCGGGGTCCCAAGGAAGTGGGTGGTGTACTGGGTAACACTGATTGTACGAGACCTCTCAAGTTTTACAGCCACTTTGTGACGGGGATCTCACCCTGCCTGTGCCCCCAGACCAGTACACGTTCTCCGTGCCCGAGTCAGCGATGGTGGGCACCACGGTGGGGAGGATCATGGCGGAGGATGGAGACATGGGGGTCAATGCCAGGATGAACTACAGCCTGGAGGACCTGGAGGAGAGCGCAACCTTCAGGATCCAGACAGACCCCGTCACACAGGAGGGGATTGTGGTGCTGGCCAAGGTAAAAACCTGGCCTGGGTTATCTTGGCAAAAACAATCTTATCTTGCCAAATATAGTCTTAAATAGGAATTCAAATATGTCAACGTCTTTTGATTATGTCTAGTGTGTGTGCTATGACAACATGGAAGTACAATTTATTTAGGTCGTGGAAAGTCGCTAGATTTGTTGCTAGTGGCTAAATTAGATTTCTTTTGTCGCTAGGGAAGGTGAAAAGTGGCTAAATAACACTGCTTTGGGAGAGGGTTAATGGTTTTTAGTTCAGCGTCATCTTAACAATCAAACAGGCAGCATCAGTTAAGTGCAAACTCACAGCTGGTGGCCCATTGACTTGATTGAAAAAACATTCTTCACTCTTGATCTGTAGGAATTCTATGTATGTGTTTGTATGTAAATGTTCACTCTGTTTAGCTGTTATTTACCTGTCAGTGGTCAACAGTGCCAATTAGTTTAAAGCGGCATGCAGCATGCCGTCAAACCCAATCAACAGACTACAAAGTAACAAACAAAAGAGCAGTAGAATGTAGAGGTAGCTTCCAGACGAGTGGGTTGTACTGATCTTTGAACTTCGCCAGCCCCTGGACTACGAGACCAAGCGACGTTTTGTGATGGCTGCTGAGGCAATCAACAACATTGTGGACACGCGTTTTCTAAGCTACAACGAATTCCAGGACCGGACCACACTGAAGATCGTGGTTGAGGATGTGGATGAGCCTCCCGTGTTCCTCACCCCCGTATATGAATGGAAGGTTGTGGAGAACGTGGTGGTGGGGACAGTGGTTGGCTCTGTGACCGCCAGGGACAATGATGCTGTCAACAACCCTATCAGGTAGATATGAGTCTGCAACTGGAAACTAATCTGTTACAAACCCTGTAACTGCTTATCAGGTTGCTCTACAGTATGTTTCACTACACTGTATAATCAGTTTAGGGGATAGGGGGATGGCAGTGTGTATGTGTGTGTGTGCGCGCGTGTGCATGTTTGGTAGTGTCAGTGTATGAGTGTGTGTGCTGTTGAATTGTGGGAGGGGGTGTTGGGTTGTGTCACTTCCCAAGACAGCTTCCTCCATGCGGTGAAAAATCATTCCTTTTCCAATAGTGTTAGAGGCTTGGTGCATCCATTTTTACCCTTGATCTCCGTGGATACCCTGTACATGGTCATATTTATCTTATATTACTTTAGTAGGAAATGAGGCCTGCTGAATAAATCATGGCCATTTTTATACCTCGCAGGCTTTTCTATCTATTGCCATGGTATTATCACAAAGGGAGAGGCGCAGGACGCTGGGATGTAATAAAGAGCTGTACGAGGTGGCATATGGAATTCAGATCTGCAGTCATTTGCAAGTGCGTCACGTTGCTGTGGTGACGGTGTGTCGCCCCTAGCCCTCCCCAGTGCTGCTTAGGACTGGCAGCTGCCGCAGTTCACCGTCAGAGTACAGCGCTCACCATAGGCCCCGGGGTCAAGTTATTGGCACATCGGTGAGATGGAGTAAATCAGCCTTCGGTGGCTTAATGATGTGAGAGATAACTTTACGTGTCCAATTTGGCCTTGTTTGTTTCCCCCCCATTGTTGTTTGATCAACTGAGGCTTCCTGTCACATGGTGCGATGCTCCTGTTGAAATTGGCTGATGAGCTCTGTTGAGAGGGGATATTGTTGTAAGGGAAGAGTTAACTAACGAGTGTAGGTAGAGACTAGTGTTCGGCATTTCTGCCTTTAATCATAAAGCTTCAGTAACAAACCAAAATATTAATGAGGTGAAGTCGCACATCTTTCAAATGTTTTCCATGGATAACATTTGTTTCAGATAAGGCCTAGGAAAAGTAAGCCACCAATGCTACACCCAGCTAGGCTAAAGAAACAATCCCCACACCATCCTTCATAATGATGGACTTGAAATAGTGTTTACTAACAACTGTATGGTGACGGATCAACCCCATTGTGTCTAACAGTAGCAGTGTTCAACTCCCAAAAATGATGTGAATACATTAATGTTGGCATATTGTTTTGTTGTGGTTGTGTTTGTTAGTCTTGTCATCTTGGGTCGTGTGGAGATCTTAGTTAGATCCCTGTCAGCAGAGTGAGACAAATGAGATGTTTCTCCTAATCCATCTCTCTATGAAGCCTCTCTGCTCTGTGTGTGTGCTCAAAACAGCACAGCTCCCTTAATGTGTGCCCTGGTGATCTGTCTTCAAGATATTCGATTGACAAAAGCGATATCAGGAAAGTTTTCAAAATAGACCCCAACAATGGAACTGTCACTGTGGCGAAACCTTTGGACCGCGAGTCAGCAGCCTGGCATAATATGACTATCACAGCCAAGGAAACAAGTAAGACAAATCAATACCTCTACTGAATAACATTATGATAATAGATCTAGAGTACATTGCTTCAGATCATTTATTTTTTACTGATAACACTGGTGGAACAGCACAAATACAAAGTTAAAAGACAGGGCTGAGCACAATAAAGTATTAATGGGATCTCAAATGTTTTTATTGCTTTTTAGTCTGTTCAATACTTCTGTCTTCCTTCGGAGTTAGAGGGAAAAGGGAGGGGGGGGGGGAGCATTGCTGTCAGTATCCATTTGTATCTCCACTGTATTTCAAGATGGACCTTACAGTTATATTTATCACTTTAAACAGCGGTTTTGACAAGAGCCTTTAAGAAAGCATTTATGATAGACTCCAGCTAAATGTCTTGTCTCTTCATAACCACTAGAGCAAAACCATTTATCCTCCTGGGTGGCTGTGTTCATCAAAGTGTTGGACACAAACGACAATGCGCCACGGCTGGCCAGAGAATACCAGCCATATATCTGTGAGGGGACTCAAGCTGGCGAGGTATGAACTCCACTCCATTTCACTGGTCAGTCTGACAATGTTTACCTATTATCCACATACTGGAAGTACACTTGAGGCGAGAATGTATACAGACGGAATATAAAAAAAGTACTTACGTAAGGTGAATTGAAAAGGAAATGCCACACATGACAAATTGGTATTCTTCCTGGTACAACCTGCAGAGAACGTTATTGTGTGGCCTCTCTGTGTAAAACAAGGCTAAGCTTTACCTCCAGATAAGCTATAAGAAACGTGTTGATGCGACATCTTCACAAGGGGTGCTACCAGGAAATGTTGAGCCCCACAAAAAGTCCTCATGGTGAGATATGACAAGCAGGACCCCCTACCACCATGGGCCCGTCCCTGTGTTCCTCAGCTCATCCAGCTGCTCAGCGCTGTGGATCCTGACGAGCCGTCCGAGGGACATCACTTCTACTTCTCTATGGTCCCAGATAAGCACATCAACCCCAACTTCACCATCAGAGACAACCAAGGTCGGGCACTGCTGACACCTGACAAGGCTTCCTGTCTGAATGAGCTGAGACGTGTCAGTGCTTACTTATGCTAAGTGCTCTTAGGCCCACTGTTTTTGTGTATGAATACTACATTACACATGGTTATACTTCAGCACATAAGACTCACTGAAATCTAACCCTTACCTTACCCTACCCCTCCCTAAGCCAAAATACCCTAAATGAACCCTAAACTCCCAATCCCATTTTTTTCCTAAACCCAATCCTCTTCCTCCGTCTCCTCCACAGACAACACAGCCAGTATCCTGGCTCGTCGCAGCTCATTTACCCGTAGGGATCGTGTCCAGTACGAGCTGCCTGTGGTGGTGGCAGACAGTGGCTCCCCTGCTCTCTCCAGCACCAGCACCCTGACCATCATTGTGTGCAGCTGCCAGGCTGGGGGGCGCTGCCCCTCTGGGGGAGTGGAGGCCCGGGCGCTCTCCATGGGGGTCAGCCTCCAGACCACCCTGGGCCTGCTGGTCTGCCTGGCGACACTCACAGGTGAACAGACTTTTTTTTTTTTTAAGCCTTCTTTTTTAGTTATTCCCTTAAGAAAAAGGGGAAAGTTGAGAAGGAGAGATGGTCTGGAAATTGAGACTCTGAAGGACAGGGACGTTCTGTTAGAATCTCGAGCTTGACGAGAGCTCTTGTGTGATAGCTTGTTTTCTTCTTCTTCAGTGTCATCTTTTCAGTCCATATAATGTGTTTGCGTAACATAAGTTGTTGCAGTTCAATGCCAATACAACTGTTATGGTTAAAAGTTATAAGTTATTCTTTCTCAGCAGATCTGTTGTGTTAGTGTGCGCTAAGGCTCCGCCACCACATCAACACGGCAAGTATGAAGCCTGTCCCCAAAACAGATGGACAATTCCTCTCCCATAGAATAACACAGCATAACTTCCAGTGTTCCCTTAACGCAACAGTTAAAACACTTAACGCTATTCTTGACCAAAATTTCCAAGCATTGAGTGTGTCTGTAGATATATCTCAGTGCCAATGTTGTGTTGGGACACTGGTGGGTTTGCATAGTGTGAAGATTCATTATGACCTACGCTGCTTGGGGTACTCCCCCTGCACACGCCATGAAACTTTAATAGCCATGCTTGCTAGGCTAACATCCAGATAACATTCAGATAAGCAACGGTCCTTGCGAGTTACAATAGACAATGCACTATTTAAGATTCCTGAGGCTAAGAAACACTCAGGAGGAATGCCTCCTTTGAGTGAGTGAGTGTGTGTGTGTCTGTGTGTGCGAATTGGAATGCAAACGACTGAGATCAAATATAATTTTCTTTGCAAAAATAATTGCATCTAATTTGTCCTCTCGTTAAAAGATTTTCACATTAATCCCAGATGATAGAATCTATTCTGGCCCGACCCAAATCATTAGCGAAATGCCCGTGCAGGGAGGGGGACAGGGGTAGGGAGGGGGCAGGGGTGGGGGTAGAGAGGGGTACGTGGGTAGGGAGGGCGGGGCGGGGCGGGGTGGGTAGGGTGTTACGGGGGGCCATGGTTTATCCAGACCCTAGAAGCTCTCTTCTCTGCTCCAGCCGTGCTGTTGAAACTGTGAAGCTTCCCTCCCATGTGTCTGTCTCCAGCTTTGTCTGTGCTGCTGCTGGGAGTGAGGCGACACAGGCGCAAGCAGCAGCAGGCCCTGGAGGAGGGGGAGGAGGAGAAGGGCCTGGAACTGACTGAAAAGGTGCTACGCTACGGAGAACCAGGAAGAGGAGGCGGAAGAGGAGGGGATATGGCGTCCTGCCAGCCCGTCCCCCTCCGCCCCCACCCCCGGCGCCGGGACCGGAGGCTCCGCAGGGAGGAGGTGGCCGCCAGCATCCGCATGTCTCTCCGCCACTCCCATCTGGTGGGGCCCGACGACGAGGTCTTCAGCCAGTTCATCCTGGACAGGCTGGAGGAAGCCGACCAAGACCCCTACGCCCCACCGTTTGACTGTCTGAGGACCTACGCCTTTGAGGGGACCGGCTCTGCCACAGGCTCCCTCAGCTCCCTGGAGTCGTACGGCTCCGATGCTAGCGCTGAGCGGCACGCACATCCCCGTGACCCCAGACCACACCTGGTCAGGCTCACCCCCTGGTTCGGGGCAGCTGAGGAGGAGACCACCTTCTGAGGCCTGGTATGATGATGAGTGTTACATACAGATAGTAGGAGACACAATATGCAAAGTCAGTTACGATATATACATATGTGCACTGGTCTAAATTTAAATTAATACATATAACCTTCCTGGACATACACCTGCTAATGTATGACAAGGAGCATTGGCCATCGATGTGTGGCTAATTTCAGTGTTATGACAAAAGTATTTAAATGCATTGTTTTGAGTCACATTCAAGCAAATGTTCTAATTAACACCCTTCATGTTTGTTTGTGATATATAAGGTGTGCTATGCTGTGTTAATTGATCTCATGTTAATTCATATAAAGCTCTAGGTAACCTCTCACAGTACAGTTTGTTTTTATTATTCAGTACATAGAGCATATCCATAAACACTTTTGAAATGAAAGGACTTAGATTACCTTCCATGCAGAGGACCTATGCAGACCTAAAAACATTCCCTGTATACTAGAAGTCAAACACAGCCAACCTCAGAACCGATGAGAGGCACTCACAGGTCTTACATTCACACCAAACCAGCGGGACATGTGAACATGGATACCGTGCCTGTACTGCACATGTGCCAAAGCCTTCTGCTGCTCTGTGAGTCACACACAGCCTTTATCAGGCTGACCTGTCGTCAGTCTGACCTGTAATCAGGCCGGACAGCAGAGGAGAGCCTTGGACACCGAACATCCTCTTCAGACTGCCAGTGGAGAGAGAGGCAAAACAAGCAGAGAAAAGACTACGGCAGGGAAAGTGGAAGAAAAAAACAGGGGAAGAAAAGTGGTGTGTGGTGAGTGGTGTTGGGAGGCTCGAGGTCTGCTCAAGTGATTCAGATTACTCACAAAGAGTGTTTCAAAAAAGAAAGGAGAGAGTGGTTGTGCGGAGCTGGTGAATGGGTGAAAGAAGGGATGGTATTTCAAGGCAACAAGCGTGTGCAACGGTCCAGCCCTCGACATCCTCCTCATCGGCTGATTGGTCGATTTGTCGTTGGTGAAGGTCAGTGATGATTTGCAGGGATATTGCTTTCTCCAATCATTATTTAACTTGTTTTAGCGCATTGAGAACAACCTCAGGTTTTAAGGTATAAGTGGTAACTTGGGAGGGAGGTGTGGGGGGCGGATGTTGAGTTTGACCTAAAGCACAATTAGTATTTTGCTGCTTCTGACTGTCCTTTCGGCTACTACACACTGCACAGCTGATGCTGTGAGTTGTAATATCATTGCTGGCCAACATGAACTTGAAACTTTTTACATGGGCAATCTATCAAAGAGTTCCTATGAAATTTGAGTAGACTGTCAATTGATTTCCAAGAAGGCATTCAGGTGTCATCCTTTCATACCCTTTCACACCAGTCACCACATTGAATTAGCCTGTGAATCCTCTCTTGTAATTCCATTTTCCAAAGGGTTCCTACCGGAGCTTTTAAGCCCAGAGAGATATTTAACCTTCCAGACTTCTCCTTCTTCTTTGGCCACTACCCATAGTGAATATCACGCTTAATTTAACATAACAGCCGTCTTTTCTTTACATAAAGTCCATTACTGGGATGTGAGAGATTTCACACTGTCAAATGTCTTGTGGCTCAGGGTCCTCTCCAGGCCTTCAGTTTAGCTCCTCTTTTAAAGCCATTCCCAATCCCACTGTGGTGCTCTGTCTAGCACCAGAAGGGCAGGGTGCATGAGAAGGAGGGAGACATGGGGGGGGTCTTGAAGATTTCTTTGAAGATTTGTTTACATGGCAGGCAGGTTGATGGAGACACCACTGCGGCTGTCTCTGCTTCTCCTTATGCTGGGTACACACTAAAATATTTTATAAATCTTTAAAGATTTTAGAATGTGAGAGACCCAAAACATGAGTACCATGTAATAAGCTACATAGTACTTGTATGTATTCATGTATTAATTAACCTAATGTTACGGAATACTGTACAGAAGTTCACTTTAATGAGGTCTGTATGTGGATATTTTGTAAAATATCAGAGATTGAGATTCTCATTTATTGGAAATTCACACTTCCATCCCAACTGATTATTAAACTGATCAAAGCACTGTCAGGGACAGTAAAAGTCTTGGATGAGCTTATAAAGTCAATAGCAAAGCTTAGATATTCATCTGGAATTAATATATGCATTGCAAAAATCAATATTTAACCACACTTGGTTTGCATTTTACTAAACTGGTACCAAGAGAAATAGTTTTTTATCTGCAAGCTCTTGTACTGTGCCACTTCTGTGATTGCCATGCGGTGTGTTGGAGTGGAATCTGACAGAAAATGCAGTCTGACATTATGCAAACGTGAATATTTCAGGCTGTTCTGAATACATGTTCCTTCAAGTATTTAACGAGAAGCTTCACACGTGTATTGGTGGTTAACTTCTGATCCTAGTATGGTAGAAAGATGGAACGCTATGTTAAAAAATATACCAGATACAACCACTTTCAAATTGGATGAAACTCCTGGGGTTTTTCCGCTTGCACCAAGAACATTTTAATGGATACCACTCACTTCTGGGTTGTCTGAAAGGGGTTCTCTCTAGGAACCCTGCCAATATGTTCTGCTACATGTGGAAAATATATTATAATCTGACACTTTTCGATCAACATGAAACTCTTCTTTGCACACATTGAGTACATATTATTCCATAGCAAATTGAACACTATAACAAATAACATGATCTGCCATACTCTTTCCACTATCGGTTGGACTCATACTGGGTTAAGAATGACCTTCAAGGCATCTAAAAAGGTGGGTTCACCTGTGTCTTTAATATCATTGCTTTGCATGAACGCTAACCCCTTATAGCCATCGTTCTTTTATTCTTTTTCAGCTCATTGATGTTTCATTTTGTCTCTGCGAGCCCAGCTGTTCAAACTGAGTGAGGCTGGTGGGTTACTCATCATTCATCTCACAACTCCATGATCTGATTTCATATTGTTCCTACCTGAGGTTCACACAGGGAGAATACTATTATGGAATACCAAAGCTCAGGGTCCAAAGTGAAAAGTCCCATTAATAAAGAAGAGATTACTTTCACCCGCTGTCAGGGCTTTCTGCCTGCTAAAGGATTGATGCTTCCTCATTAAATCTGTCCATTGAAAGGTCCTTACAGAACTACCCAAGTGCCAACTGTAGGTGACTTTTTATCTTTGCTTTGTATTATTTTCCACTTTTCTGGTTCTGTTCAATGGGCTTATCGAGGTATTGATATTGGATGTTTCTTTCACCCTCTTTATCTTTATTTTTCTTTTCTTTCCCCTCTTTACTTTCCTTCTCTCTCTGTTTTTCTCCCTCTCTCCCCTTCTGTTTGAGCCACAGGGTGTGTTGTTCACTGTGCGTTGTTTGGCCCATCATTCAAAATGCAGGGCTTTCACAGACGTGCAGTGGAGCAGGCAAAATGCAAAATGACTCACCCACATTTCAGACCCTCTTCATTTTCACTTGGCTTATTACGATTGCGCGCACACACTCGCACACACACACACGCACAAACATACAAAAGCACCGATCTTTACTTTCACAGGTTATTAGTGAAGTCTCTTGAGTTAAAGATTCGTCACCCACTGTGCCGAGGTGTACAGTGATGTCATCACAGTCTTATGTACTGACAAGGAACTGACATTGAAGAGAGGAATGGCACAGGGATACCACTAATTAGCTGCCATTCATAATTGATTAAAGTCAGAATATAAATAATGAACAGAAATGTAATTTTATTCTGGATGTTTTGTCATTTACTGTTACCCAAGGCGCTGCTCATTCTCGATGCAAACATGCCCCTGTAATTGCAGAGTAATTTGCCAATCATATTCAGTTAATCACTTGAAAGGGCAGCCAATGTATTCTCTTTACTTTCCTAAGTTTACTTGTCTTAAACTTCTCATATACTTTGTGAAAAGTGGAGGATAGATGAAATGAAGATGACCAAGATCAGATTCTATTCAATAATTCACATAGGGTATTCTGATATGTATGACTCCATTATGTAACATAAAAGAGCAGTGCTTCACTACATTAAATCTAAATCTTTATATAAGAATCAAATCTCGCCACCTTGCCCTCCGGTGTGAGTAATCACATTTCCAGATTGTTCTCAGTGTTTTGGATGAACATATTGTGAGGGGTGTATTCTCACAGACAGAAAACAAGGCATCGATGCTCTCCTTAGAGCCGACACATCATTAATAACACCAGGACCTTTGAAGATCCTGCATAAATGTCTAATTAGGTTTGGTAACCTTTAGGAAACTCAAGTGAATGAATACTAAACAGATCCCAGGATTGTGCCCTGCATGGCAAACTAAGCACTCAACATGTGTGGGGGAGTGTACTGACATTGAGAGGGTCCACTGACCCTCCTCAAAGGGCAGGCAATTTAAGCCACATTACAAGCGCGTCGGAACTCATTGCCCAATTTCAGCTCAATTTATCGCGGCTAACCATCCTGTGTATACACCTCAAGTGTGTTTGTGTGTGTGTTTTTGCGTGTGTGTAGGTGTGGTGTGTGTGGTGAGTTGGATTGTATGTATTTCTTGTGCCCTTCAAGATATTTGGACCATTGTACTGTTTGAAGTGGGACAAGACACTGCTGACATTTTCACATTCCTCTCAAACTTTGGAAATGTTGCTCTGTGGTGAGAGGGGGCATACCATATGTCATAATACCATTTATTTTCGAAAAACAAAGTCAAAATGCCAGAGGTCAAAGTCTCATCTAAATTCTTCTGTATATTTTTTTTTTCTGTACAAGAATATTCAACATTTTGGGAAACAGAAAATGTGTGACTTTCTCTCCCACGTGTGGTGTCACAATGTTGAACATTTGGGACAGCTCTGTTGAAGTTTCCACCTAAATCCTTCATGCTGTCCAAATAGGGGAAGCTGGCAGCTCCGGTTATGAATTTCACTGTAAGTCACTCACAAACATACAAGAAAAACACACACAAGCACAAACAGAAAAACAAGCTCATACACCCACACACTCACTGGACACATTCATGCAGTCTCTCTCTCTCTCTCCTCTCTCTCTCTCTCTCTCTCTCTCTCTCTCTCTCTCTCTCTCTCTCTCTCTCTCTCTCTCTCTCTCTCTCTCTCTCTCTCTCTCTCCCTGTCTCTCTCTCAGTTTCTCTCTCTTTTTCACGCTCTCTCCTTTTCTCTTTTCCCCTCAGCTTCTCTTGCACTCTTTTTCTCCCTCCCTCCCTCCCCCTCTCTCTCTCCTCCCATCTCTTTTCCCTCTCCTCTCCTCTCTCTCAGCAGCTTGTCAGTGTGCGGTGCAGAATCAGAGAGGCCTCTAACGGAGCTGGACAGCTTTGCTGCTCCTTCATCAAAGCGTGCAGAGGAAATGCAGATTGGTGTCCTGCAGGAGGAGGAGGAAACAGATCAGTTACCCAGAGCCCCTTCGCTAGAAGCCAGCTGAGGAGAGCTCAGGACATGGGACTCCCACGCCATCCTTCTGGAGCACGTCTCCTCGCTGATCCAGCTCTTACTGTAGTTCACAGAGGGGATTTTGTGGTACAGCTGACACTGCAGATAGACAAAAGGAGAGAGTTTATTTTATATCTCCTTTGATGGTATTGCTTTTTAATATCATCTTGCAATGTATTCTGATTAGACAAAGCTTCAGTAAGAAACACCTTGTAATGTTGAGATCAAGGTATAGTAGATTACACAACCAGTTAGACAATAAACACATCCGCACAGGATATTATGGTTGATTTACAACACAAAAGGGTGTTTAATCAAAACACATTTTCTATCTTGCAGGTGTCTTGTCAACAGAAATTGCTTTACCTAAACGAGGCACTAGTGTAACTTCTAACACCATTTTCTCAAGCGATAACTGTCAGGAACCGGAATTTAGCTCATATAAAAACTTTGAGAATCATTAAGAACAGTAAATTCTAATCAGGCAGTGCAAATCACAGCTTTCAAGAGTGTGTTAATAAGCAAACCTGAGCTGATTCTCTCTTAGCACTCTTTCATTTTTGTATGAAACTCAAATAATGGATCTGTGAAAGTAACCTCACTAAAATAAAAATATATTCCACATCAACTGTAAAAAAAATAAGGAAGTTCCTTCCTTATTTCCGATGTCTCCTTGTTGCCCTTGTCCCCTCCGTGGTGAGGAAGGGAACATTTGAAACTGACTCCAGGACTGAAAGGAGGACGTCATGTGTTTTTCCGTTCTGATGGAGCCTGGGGTCCACGGAGACCTCTAATTTTCTGAGTGAACGGTCCCAGAAAGAGCTAATGATATGTTAATGTCGTCTCTTAGACGATGGGGAGGCCAAATGACAGCAATCCCAATTACCTCAGAGGAAAAAGGCCTTGTGGGAATTTGTCACGCAAATAAACTCCGTAAATACAAATAGCAAGTGGGAGGCCAGGCTGGAAAAGGCTGTCTTCGAGGCAGCTGACAAGATGTCACAGGGGTGGAACCAGAGAAAGTCTGAAGTTAGAAGCATTTTATGATTGTTAGTCTAAAAGTTTTTTTGAGTTGCGTTGTTGCAACTCCCTATGATTCATTTAATGTTCATCGTTGCATCAAGACAACCAAGGCAATAAACATTTTGAACATAAAATGAGTTTTTTTGTCAGCCGTTGTAGGTCTTCAGTATCTGCTGAGTATTTCAAAGTCCACAGATATTGTGTGAAGCGTTCACATCCAAGAGGCTGCAATGGACATATGGATTATTACTGAAAACAATAGAGGAACCTCATCACTTCTTTCCTGTTTTCTTTTCATAACTCCGCAACCCAAACTGACAACGACTCCATTTTTGGCAGGCGGGCTGAGGTAACAACCATGCACTGCTTACTTGTGAGAGAGCACTGTGGGGGAGGAAACAGTGGCATAGGGAAGCTGGATAGCGAACGATACAAGATTGAAATATGCCATGGCAGACTTGGGGCCCCGAGAGGCCTCACCTGCATATTTGGGAAGTGAGTGGGTGTTGCCCGCATATAAGTTTATGTGTTAGGGTCTCAGGCAGCTCTCAGATAGATCTCCCCCGGCCGCCTCCAGTTTCGGCAGCGTATGGCCATCGTGATGGAGACTAAGGGGAAACGACAGGTCATCTGGAGATGCTCCGGTCCTCACTTCATGAATTATGTAGACCAAGCAGACAGCGGGAGAGACAGGGGTGAGGTGTGGTGGTAGTAGGGGGATGTAGTGAAAGAGTTTGTGTGTTTGTGTGCGTGGTGTGTGTGTTTGTTTGGGTGTGTTTGTGTGTGTTTGTTTGTGTGTGTGTTTGTGTGTTTGTTTGTGTGTGTGTTTGTGTGTGTGTGTGCAGGTTGACTGTGAGCAGCATAGTATCTGCAGTTCCTTGGCCCAGGGGAGAAGTGAGCCAGGGGAAGATAATACTGGTAATAATAGTTTGAACCCCACCCTTTCATGTACATCCGGATGGTAATGTTGCAAAAATAATTTGGTATTGATGGACAAACTACAATATTGAAGGTGGAGTTTTGCTGTATGTTAACCTTAAATTATTATCTAGAAAGAGCACAGACATATCCTTGTGCAGTGTAGTGTAAATCTGAGCACACAATCAAAATGGTTAAATCTCTTTTGATTATAGTATTAAGTATTTATTGAACAAACACAACTATTACACAAAAATCAGAACATTAAATCCAAAACATATTAATCCAACAGATAATCAAACAAAGAATGTTGCAAAAATCATCACACGGTCTCCTTGCAAACTAAATAACCAGAATTTCAAGTGGGCAGCAAGTGGGCTGGGGGGACAGGCTGGTTGAAGATTGAAATTAAGGAGTACCGGTAGGTTTATTTTGTGAGGGATTGGGTGTAGATTTGTTCTTTTTTTTTTTGGGGGGGGGGGGGGGGGGGTTGGTCTGGGCTGCAGTGCTAGAACACTGGGAAGTGGACCCATGTCCTATGGACCACAGGTGTTCCAGGACTTCCCCATGGGAAAATCATTTTTCATTCGAAAATCCAAATAAAAACACTCTCACATGGTAGCAAATGTTTCAAGGCTTTTAAAGAGGACATAAGACTCATTGGGTCTGGCCTTTTTATATTTCTCTTCGTTAACCAGCATTTACAATTCAACACAAAGACAGCGAAAGGTACGAGCAAATCCCAAATCTAATCATTTGGAAAGATTGCTTTGTTGCTCGCATCCGTTTCTCAAGTCTGTAGAGGATCAATTAGTCTTGAAGTCCGTACCCATTAATACAGAACAGGTCCCACTGACGAGATGCTTGCTCTGTAGCGTGTAACAGTTTTTCATGTATACAGGATAAACAAGCACACACACCACCCACACGTATCTCACCAAGCTTGGCTAATGATAACACAGCAAACATATGTAAGAGAATACACTTCTGCTAATTAGGCCTTGGTCCATTAAGTCTCATTAAGTACTGACAGGACTTTGACAGGCTTTTGTCAATCATCACTAAGGTATTTGTTACTTAAGTCCCCTAGTTACTTGAATTTCGATGTTGTTATAGTTTGTACAACATAACAACATTGGCTGGCTTAAGACCGTCCAGCACCTTTATGTTTATTATGTTGGGTTTTAGATTCTCTACAGTTACTGATGAAGAAAGATTGGTCATTTAACTTCATCTTCTGGTTAACTCCACTAATACCAAATAGTTTGAAGACCTTGTTGGTTTTTAATTGGTCATACCCAACCATTCTTTCAACATAAAATTTAGCAGACGACATTTAGACATGATACATACCCTGAAGGTTGAGTACCTCTTTTGAGAGGTTTTGAGAGGTACTCAAAACAGTAACAGGTAATTGGAAATATTCACGTAACTGTCTTTGTTTTTGCACAGGAGACAAGTTATAATTGTCTTTAAACATCTTGTTTCAAACTGTTGGTTTCCTTTTTATGCTGTGCCAACACTGATAATAGAATTGTTTGCTGAGCCTTAGTAAACACTGAAAGCCTCTTGTCTGACTCCTTCTTCAATGCCTTCTACTCTGTTCTGTGATAAATAGTTACATCTAGAATAAATCACTACATGGCCCAAGCTACAAAGATATTTCAATAATAAGTCAAATGTGAATTCAATTGAAGTACATTTTTTGGGTTCATTTAAATTTTCTAATTCTTTTGTTTCTCCCATTGCTGGTCTACTTTCACAGTCCTTCGGCCTCTCTGGGTGCCCTAGGATAAGATTTTGCTTATTCACACCTCACAAGAGAATTATTTATATTGCCCAGGTCCAGGACCGGTCTCATTTGAGTGGAACCTTACAGCGCCCTGCAGTCTAACACTCCAGAGGCTGAAGGCCCTGACTGAACCGTGTGTGCAGCAGAGAAGAGAGAGAGAGAATAAAACATGGTGCTGGCAAGCCCCTTTGATCTTCTTTTCCATCCTTTTCTCTTTTTCAAAAGACTAGATGTGGGGAGAGGTGTGGCCCAGACTGTCTTCTGTGTACACACCTGCCACCGTCAGGCACCCATGGATGGCCAAGGGTAGCACTGGCAAGTTTTCTATCAGTGGGGAAGGACAAAAAGTTTGAACTCGCCCAGCTTTGGCAGTTTAGTTTCATGCTGAGTATATCTTTGAAGACACATGCATCAATATGTGGTTTGTGAAGGCTGAGCCCTGCTTTTATCTATTTTCAGCCAAAGGCCACAACAATGTGGTGTGTATTGCCATTATAGCACTGGTACAGGCTGTTGTTAGGTCAGATTTGAAGAGAAGGTAAATATAAACACAGAAAAAGTATATAATATCTGACTGCTCTTACGGGCAAGCAACCTGTTTCCATGTGATGTTGCCGTCAGCAATGGTCAGAAATTGCTGTTGAAATTTTTAATTGCTGCTATCCAGTACATCTCAGATGATGGCGGGGATTTCTGTGGTCTCTCATTAAATTGTCATTTTCACTGCACCAGTAGAAAGCACACTTGGACGTCAATGTTCACTTCGCCAGAATATCCTGACAGGTAGCAACAACACCTGCCAACCATACATAGGTAGACATCACAGCTGTTTTGGTAAATACGCAAAAGTAAAGATGCACTTGGATACATTTGTATTTGCAGGAGTAGTCTTGGAATAATGATGGCGTCCCAGCAGTGATTGGCTGCCAGATGAACGTTCTCCCCTCCACCAGTCCTCCTTCATGCCAGAAGATAAGGCTATTACACACAAGTGATTTCTGCAGCCGAATACAGGGAGGTCAGACTCTATTAGCATGTTCCACCTGACAGTCTGGAGCAGGGGATGTCTATTTTCTCTTGTCTCTAAAAATGGCCAGCGCCTCTTCAGAACAATCTGTTGCTGATGCATGGTTATGATAAGGACAGAGTGAAAGGTCTGATGCCTACCCAGCCCCTGGGCCAGCAAGCTTAATCTGCCCAGGTTCAGATTGAGCCTGTGATACCAGAGTGTCCTGATTGCTACTAAGTACCCCCCGGCCCTTGGCTTCCAAGACACTTTCTTCTGATTTTGATTGACAGGTGAATGCTGGATTCCAAATGTGCTTGTGCTGCTGCCAGGATAAAAGGCCATCTCCATTATTGTGGATAGAAAGGTTTTCTATCTGTATCTACAATGCAATGGTCCTCTAAAAGTAGTCTGCGAAGTTCAAACCCTGAAAGCCCCAGACGGGCTAAAGCAAAATCTCGATGTGTATTGATTCAGACCAGCTCCCTAATATAAAGTACAAAAACTTGGATCTGTGTCATAAGCCCATGGGACAGGAGACCACTGTGTGATTGATATACAGAACCTTACTGCCCTGGAACTGAAAAAATTATTCAGGAGATCAAGGAGGACGGGCACACAGCCTGGTAATGAACTTATGAGACGCGTCAATTAATCATTATTTTCCTCAATTTTCCGGACAAAAAGCTCAGTATAAAGCTTCATTATAATTCTAGTTCTAACCACCTGTTCAGATTTTTGCTGCACACAAGATCACAAAGGAGCCTGTAAAACAGTCTGTAGCCCAAAACATTGTTTCAAATAATTACTACTGGACATTATCCAGCTAGAGAAGCCAGAGAATCAATGTTGAAGTGTGATTGTAAAATTGCTGCCGAACTACATGGCTAAACAGAAAGTTGGGATTATTGATTGTGCTTGCTCAAACCATACTTTATCCCTGGTACAAAACGTTAAAGTTGTAAAATGTCAAGTTTATAAATTATGTGTGCACAGTAGCATCTTTTGGAATCTGAGAATACATAATACTTGACAATATAAAGGCATTTGACATTGAAGTCTTTGGAGAAGAAAACTAACTTTCCTTGTCGCTAACATCAAAAACTTTTTAAAGTGTCCAGTCAAAGAAGCCCTCTTTGTTCCCCAGCCATTATGAAGATAATAGCGGCCTTTTTTTTATGTTGGGGTGGGGGGTCCTCTACACAGGCTACTCTTCTGATGTTCTACTTTTGCCTTTCTTCAAAGCTTAGCAAACTATGTCAATACCTGTAAGAAGAAAGACTGCATATTTACCCGGCCCGGGCGAGGATGCATAACAGTCCCATTGCTGATTGTTGCATCACGGTGAATTACAGCACCGTCAATTGTATTCATACGACTCAAAGCTATTGAGGGAGACTTAGAGAGCCGGAGCAGGCATTGTATTCAGTGTTGCATCACTTCCTTTTATCAATATAGGAGGAACACTGACTGGGATTCTACACAATAATCACAGTACTTTTGATTCCCTAAAAATTGTTGTGACAGATATGGAAAAAAATTGGATTTAATGAAAACACTGGTTATGGTGCATTTCAATTACATCTAACAGGCTTGTTACCTGTAATATAAAAGAGGTTAAATGTTGGGTTACACTTCAATAAGTAACAAGTCCTTGCTGTCAAAGCTGTGGAATTGGCTTGTAAAATAAACTCCCACACATTCAGTTGATTTAAAGTGAGAATTCAGAGGCCAAGATAATGTTGACAGTGGAGCTAAAGATAGCATTCAAACCAACCAATCAACCAACATCTATCTCAAATGTGTTTGTTGTAACAGTCCAATCATAAAATCCCCTTAAATATATATATTCTTTCATTTACTATACTTGGCAAATTGACTGAGTTACTCATCAGGAAATTGCATTGCTGATGGGTCAAGAACACATCTTCAAGCTTTTGTGTGTAGTTATTACCTTGAAGAGGGTGAGGTACAGTATACACACACACACACACACAAACACACTACCAATTGGAAAAACAACAGGGATGACACAAATACACTACAATAAGTGTGTGTTGTCCCATGCCCCCAGCAGAGGTATCTGCCCTTACCTAGAGCCTCACCAACCACAGGGGCAGAACCTGCCTAATTTGCAAAAGGCTAGTTAAGGTGACTGGCAGAGCAGCCTCCATTCATCACACGCCTCTGCAGAGCGCAGAGTCTGACACTTTGTTTCGTACGGGCCTTTCAACTACAAAGCCCCATTGAAAGGAGACGTGAAATAAACAGAAAACCTTCCTCCTTTCTTCCCTCCCTCCTCCACATACCCCCACCCTCCCATCTGGGTTCTTGAGGAAAGGGAAATGGGTTTTGTTTCGTTTTGTGAAAGTGAAAGAAGTCAGCCCAGTCTCTTGAGGAACTGAATGTCCGTTTTATTGTCAGCAAAAAGGATAAAAAGATCTGTCACATATTTCTGCCTTCTGCTAAATAAATAAGAATACATTTTCGATTAACATTTTGACGTCCAGTGGTAACAGTTCAAAACCAATTTTGTTTGAAAATATGACAAATTTGTCGTCACAATACCATTGTCGTACAGTGTGTCCTTTATCATCAATAAACACAATAAGAGCCACAGACAACCTTCATCTAACTCTGCCAACCACATCTCTGAAAGAAAGATTTGATACACTCTCTCTACAAATACCAGGGAATTTTTGTCCAGTTAAGTCACTCAAGCGAATCATTCCCAGATTCAAAGACGTTCTTCAGGCATTAGCGTCTTGTTTACAGGAACCTTTCAGGACCCAGCACAGCGTTGACGCCAACCCTTTCAACAAAGCTTTCGAAATGTAACAGGTTTGACCATAAACAATTCCTTGGCAAACAAGGGCAAACAAGGGCAAAGAAAAAAATAATCTTGGTACTGTGTTTTACATCATTACCACATTGTTGTTACACAAAATTCGACTTGGCAATAGAACAAGTCCGGCCTAAGGATAAGAGATTGAAAGGCAAACACCACACGGTAATATCAGAAAAATGCATTGTTAAGAGGAATAAAATGCATGTTTATCTCCATACCAAAGGAGACAAACAAACTGGCAACATGTCATTATTTAGCTGTGAATACACCCCCCTAACAGGTAGGTACAGTGTGTGTGGCTGGCTATGGGCTCTTGTAAACAACAGAGAGGTTCAGCCGCCTGATAAGCTGTTTGTCTGGAATCTGTCTCAAGTCCAAGGCGATTGTCTTCCAGATCTGTTTCAAATTGACCAACGGAAAAAAACATCGACACACTCAATGACTTGAAAAAGGAACGGGCGAGGGACTACCAATTAGCCAAGTGGCACAGTACTTCTGTTCAAGTTTGGGGAATTTTTTTTTCTTATTTTTTTCGTTTGTTTTGCCAAAAGAGCAAATAAACCCATCAAAGCAGGAAGGCTGGGTCTGAGTGCTGGGTCTGTGCCCATTGCTGTAATGAAAGAGCAGGTGCCTTCTCTAAAAAGTACTGTACTGTGAATGTAATCTGCTGTCAATGACTGGACCCCGGCCCAGCATCACAAAACCTTTTAATGTCTCTGCTCACAAGGTTTCGCCTTCAGTCATGTCCCTTTTGAAGGCCTAGAACTTGCGGTGTCACACTTTTGAAAATCCTAACAAGGGAAGTAAACAAACCAAATCCTTTGAAGTCAAGATCGGTATGTTCTCTTTTTTTTCCTTATCAATCACATGTTTGTTGTCACAGAAGCTTGCCCCACTATGGCAGAAGAGATCATTTTATCCTCAGGTACTGTAACAATAAACGCCTATTGTTGGCTTTTTCTAAGTTCGGCTCGAACTCGGGGATGGAGGGTGGGGGCGGGCGGAGGAAAAGAAGTTTCGGCTATGAGAAAACGCTGCTGCTGTCGCTGTTGCCGTAGAGATCGGCCAGCTTTTTGAAACGTGGACCCCAGTTGCTGAGATAGTCGTAGTTGTGCTCTGAGTCTGTACTTAGGGACTCCAGTGAGCTCAGGGACTCTGCTACCGAGCCACTTCCCTCGAAAGCGTACGTCTGCAAAGAGTCGTAGGGCGGAGCGGACGGGTCCACGTCGGCGTCCTTCAGCCGGTCCCAGATGAACTCTCGGAATACCACGTTGTCCGGCAGCGTCTTGTAGGTGGGGCGCGAGGAAGAGGAGGAGGAAGGGTACGGGAAGAAGGTGGGCGTGTCTGGGGTGACGTCGCGCCGGACCTTGGGGTCCCGGATGACGTTGAGGTTGCGCAGGGTGACCATGTCGAAGGCCTCGGTGTCCTCTTCCCCGCCACCCTCGTCGTCGTAGCGGACGATGTTCTCCCGGATGTCCCGCTCCTCCTCCAGGATCAGAGGCTCCTTCTTCCTCCGTCTCATGCTCACGATCAGCAGCACCATAACTGAGGACCAGAGCAGCAGCATAACTTTACATTACACGTCCAATATATATATATATATATATATATATATATATATACATACAAAAAGTATACTGATGCAACTATTAACTAAGACCTAAAGGAATATTGATATGGGAGGAGTACTAATCCGTGTTTTTATTTGAAATAAGAATCATGACTCTAATTTTACAAAAAGGGAAAATAATTTACAGACACCCTTGCAAAACACAGAGTAATATATACTCCATTACTTCCACCTTCCTCCATTTTGCACACAACTTCCTAACTGGTGGGAAAGTTCCCCAAACTGGAATCTTGGGCCTTCTCAGAAGTTCCGTGAACCCCTCCTCCAATCCCTGTTCCCTCTCCCATATATTATTTCTCAAAATAACTCTCCGCACCCTCGCAAACTGGCAAATGTCTAATGATCCTCCATCCATCACTGTCACGCGGGTGCCAGTGAAATATCGCTCCGTGGCCCCATATTTCTTCCCTTAGCCGTGTCTGGGCTCCGCGGGCAAGGGAGAGAGACCGTGGAACCGAAGGCAAACACCGCTTCACACCTCATAATAAGAGAGCAAATGGAGGAGGAGGAGGGGAGGCAGTGTCACATGAAAGGCTGGGGGAGAAGCTGATGAATGGATAGCCCTCTTCCTGCTGCTGTTAGTGAGTGGCTGGCTGGCTGGCTGTAGTCCGCTGCAGTGGTATGTAGGTAGAACTCAGCTTTGTCTTATTCAGTACCGGAGTGGTCAGTCTACCTAGAGTGTCAGATCACTTCCTGGCAGTGCTGCCTGTTCACCTCAGATCATTCCTAGTGTGAACATGCACTGTGCCTGGGGCTGTGGTAAATGTTGCCTCGGGGAGAAAGCATTCTAGCATGGCGTCTATAGACATAGAGTCACCTCTCATAGAATTCGCAGTAGCTCTTGTTCAAAATTTCCAGATCATTCCATTCCACCAGGCTGCGTGAATTACGAGGCACATGGCATGTTAAAATTGAACATTTCCCGTACTTTCGAGCTAAGCTCTTTCCGTTTTGGTGCCTTACCTCAGAGCTGGGGGCCGTATGTGACATGCTGGGTGTCGGCCAACTGCCAATTGAGAGAGGGAAGCAGCGTGGCCGGGCATATGAACTACCCCCCCGTGACAGCCATGAAGAGGCCTGTATGATATCCACACACTAGCCTCTTCCACTAAAGCCCGGCGCTATCACACAGTGAATACGCCTTTCATGTCGGATATACACTGAAGACACTAAACCGTGTAAGGGGAAAATAAAACAGCAATTCGGTGTTATCCTGGATTTGCAGTAATTGAATTGTTTAAACGATCCATCAAGCACAATCAATGCTGAGCAAGGATGGTTTTCTTTGCAGCTCTCTCCTAACCAGTACAATGATTATAATGAAGTGTAGCATGCAGTCTTGTTCTCGGGGCAGAATGCAGACCGTCTGGACTCTGTCATGCTGAGTTCATGCAAACCCAAGGCTGATCGCTTACTTGGTAGGACAGTCACTTAGTGATTTATAGGAAATGCTATGCTGCACATTTCAGGCTATGCTACCATTTGAATGTGTGCACACTAAACAGTCGAGACAGACAGGCAGGTAGGCAGACACGAAGACAGACAGGTAAACAGACAGACAGACAGGCAGCGAGCCAGGAAGGCAGACAGGCAGACAGACAGGCATACAGAGACACAGACTAACAAAAAGACAGACAGACAGACAGAGACAGACAGACAAACAGAGACAGACAGACAAACAGACAGACAGACAGACAGACAGACAGACAGACAGAGGACTACAATTCAGCTTCCCAGAGGAAACCATAATGTTCCCTGCAGTTTGAAAACTCAAGTCTCTATAAAAGGCTAATGACCGATGCCACCATGACAGCACAAGTGGCCCATGGCAACTGTTTTAATGAGAAATGTCTGAGATGAAGCCTTCCCTGACCTGCACTCAGGCTTGGAGAGACATTCTACGTCTTATCAAAGAATGATGTGTCAACCAGCTTTGCTCTGTGGAATGTGGCAGTAACCTTGTGCATATTCATCTGGAATAAAAGGAAATGACATTTGAATAAAACAAAGATAGAGAGTGTGAAGATTGTCTAGTAGTGCTCGGAGGTGAAAACTTTGCAGTGATGACAATCAAATCCATTGTCACGGTGGGGAATGAAACTATGACTAACGACCGCCTTGTGTGAAAGTGTGCGATGATATACTCTCTCTCCTTTTTTTTTATCACCCACACTCACACACACACAGGCACACAACACACACACAATCGAACACACAGAAAGGCACTCACTAAAATCTAAACAGACACAGGCCCTCTTACAACAGGTGGTTCAGTAAGCTACAGCAGCTAAGCTAGGTTCCAGATGGAGGTCTACCTGGTGCCTCCTAATGAACACCAAGCCCGGTTTAGGGGCGGCCAGACTTGAGAGGCACGGCTCGGTTTCAAAAGGAAATCCCATGGGGCTATTAGACTACAATGATGAAAGATGACTGGAATCAGGTGGGAATGGGGGCTGGATTGGCCTGCAGCGTTGGCTGTGATGAGAGACCAGGTCTGAGCAGCTGACAGCACCTGAGGAAGACTGCAACACCTCCACAGGTCTGATTCAAGGCTTTCCTTGCAGGCCAAACAATGCAATCACATGCAATCACAGGCACAATTGCAGGATGGCAGATTGAACCAGGTCTTGACGGACCAGGAAGATGGGGAGAAGGCTGTGCGTGGGTTGTTAATGCACCACAGTGTGTGTGGGTGTGTGTGTGAAAGTGTGTGTGTGTGTAGGTGTGGGAGGGGGAGAGAGAAAAGAAGGGGCAAACAGGGATGTAAGAAATTATAGAGTATAGAGGAAAAAGAAAAGAGAGCGGAGAGGAAAAAAGTGGAAGAGGGAGGAGAAGGAAAGGAGGGAACTTCTGCAGGATTGAGAAGAGAATTCAACTGTCTGAGACAGTGGAACTGTCAGGCCAAATAGTGTCCTAGGGCCAAATACTGTCCTACCTGACGTCACAATGCCGTTCCGATGCAAGGATGCGTCCGTCGCTATGCCGACCTTAAATTCCAGAGATACTTACGAGTGCTAGCAGGAAACTGTCATGGTTGCTATACTGGTTAGCGTGGATACTTGTTTGGCGTTGCCTTTTCAGCATGAGATATACAATGTGCGGCGTGAGAGCGTGAGAAATGGTTGAAATGCGTGTGGCACACGGCGAAACCGTGAGAGTTGGCAGCTCTGCAGTTTCCTTCTAGCATGCGTAGATATCTCTGGAATTTAAGGTCGGCATAGCGACGGACGCATCCTTGCATCGGAACGGCATTGTGACGTCAGGTAGGACAGTATTTGGCCCTAGGACACTATTTGGCCTGACAGAGCCACTGTTGAGGGCAGTTTAAGAGATGTACACGCATACGCTGGAGCAGGTACACACATGCAAGTGTAGGTGTGTGCACACACACACACACACACACACCTACACACTCACAGGGTTGGAGGTATATTAAACTAGAGGCCATTAGTTCTTCTAATGTGGCCTGGGGCCATGGAGAGCAGTACAGAGCCTGCGTTCTATTATCCATGCTGAGTTCAGAGCTCTGCGGACTCCCTCTCCTCCCTGCTGCTCCTTTGAAATTCTCATTTATCACCAAAGTATTCCCTTGTTGCAATGAATGAGGCACATTTCTGAGAACTGAAATAAAAGTGACTTTAGACCCTCTCAGATACACTTTTTTTGTTATTATGTGTTTCTGCTTAGACTCAATCTCAACTTCCAGTAAAGTGTACCAGTGCATATAACAATGGGCCTGCCTGTGCTGTGTGGTTACAGGTTGTGAATGTGGGTTTTATTGGCTATGAAACACCCCATTTACGATTGTTCGATGCTGCATCTTACTTTAACTTTGTTAATTAAATCTCATTTAAAAGTTCAAAGCATTATTACAAATAGCTCACCAAACGATGCGGTTATCACTGTGAGACTGGCACACACAAACACACCACTATCTCTCAAAGGAGCTGCCTGCCTAAATTAAGGTTAAATTAAGTAAAAAAATAAGAGTGAAGTAGACTAAGATGGATAATTGTATTCCCTGAAACTAAAACATCTCTAGAGAGTTAATTAACCAATCACCTGTCATCAATCCAACAGATCTACTTCTATCATAGAAGGGTCAAGGTGGGTGCTTCATTAAGAACGCAACTCCCGGAAAAATGTTCTAAATTCCCAAAGTTTTTTTCTTAATCATTAATATCATGTAAATCATTAGACGGTATGACTAACCTCAATTAAGCTGAACTGCCAAAGTCAATTAAAATTCGGAACAAATTGAATTGAAAGGGAATTGACCCACACCTCGCTATCTGCAGACAACCTAGCCTGATGGCCCTTAGATATGAGATAAGTACACCACTATAACTGTCAGACCTACATAGAAAACAAGCATATTTCAGACAGCTAATGCGTTGATGTCAATTTATTCATGTTTGTGTGTGTGTGCGCGTATGTTTATGTGTACTTTATAAGTGTGTGAGTGTGCATGTCTACGTATGTGTGTGCGTGTGTGTGTTCATATGTACAGTATATATGTGAGTGTGCATGGGTGTGATCTCACCCAGCAGAGTGAGGATGCAGCCCAGGATGGCGAGCAGAGCTCCGGTGCTGAGGCCGGTCGCCGTGTACGCCACCGCTCCACATGATAGGGCCTCGCCGTCCGAGTCGCAGTCACACACGCTCACCGATAGGGTGTTGGTGCTGCTAAGGGCGGGGCTACCACTGTCCATGATCAGCACTGGCAGGCGGTACATGGACTGCTCCCGCCTCCTGAACCCGGCTCGCTTCGTCACGATGGACGCCGTGTTGTCTGCGAAGGAGGGAGAAGACACCGATCAGTCAGGACGAAGACAAGAACCTTCCTAGCATTATTGTATTACCACCAGGACAGATTAGGAACAACAATCCCACTAATATACTGTTTATAATCCCACTAATAATACCACTAACTGTTTATAATTCCACTAAAATACTGGTCTGTTTGTTTTTGACTGCCTGAAGGGCCAGGTGGGTGGAGTTTTTGGAGGGAGAGGTGGTTTAGGGTTTCCATTGTGCCACACAAGACGCATTAAATATATTTCCTTAATTGAAATGATTTTCAACCTAGGTGTACTAAAGACAAAACTGTCAATCATTAACATCTCATCAACAGCTGTTGTATGCGCCAC
Organism: Osmerus mordax; assembly: GCF_038355195.1. Classification (NCBI taxonomy): domain Eukaryota; kingdom Metazoa; phylum Chordata; class Actinopteri; order Osmeriformes; family Osmeridae; genus Osmerus; species Osmerus mordax. Next base: position 12,505,328 of record NC_090064.1, read on the forward strand.
TACAACAACATCTATTTAGATAGACATAAGAGTCTCACTAATGGGATAGATGAGACCAGCTGTCTGATAATTTTCATTAACACAAACAGAATGAGTTCTGCGGGGTCATGAAGAGTCATTTCTATGTTCATTTTTCTAAGTTTAGTATTGCAGCAGCCAAGTCATTCGTCTTTAACACAATCTCATATATGAAGAGGCCATCAGAGTCCTCCATTGACCATTTATTGAGTAGGTTTGGCCATTTGTTCCATGAACACATTCACATTCAAACAACATTGACATTTAAGCTCATGAAGGTAAAAGGGGCTTGATAATCTTGCAGATTAAACACTTTCAAAATGGGATCCTTACAGTACACTAAAACCTTGTTTAGCCATAACATTTAACACTCTACAATACATATGTAATATTCTGTATATTTACCATACACCATAAATCTAACATTCATACACCAACACATACATCCATACATCATAATAATAATATAGTAAATTTCAATGAACAAGTACAGAAATAATCCTCCAGCATTGACTCTTGACTGAGCATTTGTAAGAATATATAGCTTAGTTTGACATACAAAGTCCTTGTAGGCTTCTAGGCTAATGTTGCTTTACTGTAAAGTGGAAAGCATGTCAAACCCCTGCAACTTACACTGTCACTACACAGCACCCAGCACAGCCAGGTGCTAGGTAACCGCTCAACACTGATTGGCTTGTTATGGTGTAGGGGTAGGAACTTAATTACCTGCAAGTAAATGGAATGCAAGCTTAAAGAGCTAGTAAATGTGATCTTAAAGAGCTACAGTGGAGACTTAGTGGGTATGGTGGTATCAAGTCAGTGTAGAGAAACAGTAGGCACTGGATGTGTGTGTGTGTGTGTGTAGGCACTGTGAATGTGCTTGTGTTGTTGAACGTAGGGACTGTGAATGTGCTTGTGTTGTTCTTGGTTGGCAGTGTGAGTGTGTGAGGAGGTCGAGCATGTAAGTGGAGGATGCACATGTAAGTGGAGAATGTACTGCACATGTAAGTGGAGGATGCACATGTAAGTGGAGAATGTACTGCACATGTAAGTGGAGGATGCACATGTAAGTGGAGAATGTACTGCACATGTAAGTGGAGGATGCACATGTAAGTGGAGAATGTACTGCACATGTAAGTGGAGGATGCACATGTAAGTGGAGAATGTACTGCACATGTAAGTGGAGGATGCACATGTAAGTGGAGAATGTACTGCACATGTAAGTGGAGGATGCACATGTAAGTGGAGAATGTACTGCACATGTAAGTGGAGGATGCACATGTAAGTGGAGGATGCACATGTAAGTGGAGGTTGTACATGTAAGTGGAGGATGTACATGTATGACACTAGCGGTACCTTTGTTGTCTCTCAGGGTAAAGTTGGGATTTCCTGCGACCGCTGCAGCAAGGGAGAAGTAGAAGCGATGCCCGCTGGGTGGCTCGTCACTGTCCACCGCACTGATGGTCTGGATCACCTGGGGATGCAGAGGACAGGCTGAATCACTCCTGATTGGCTCCCCCTGTTCTTCAAATTGGCTATTACGGGCTCTGATTGGCCGGTTGATTGATTGAATCCAACCCCAATGGCTTGATTATCTTCTGGCCATAAATCTAAAGCCGAGGACATGTTTTCTCTGTTGGTGGCGGTATAAATAAGCTCTGTTAGAAAAACATGGTTGGGTGACTTGTTTCTATTCTGGTATAGGCTAATGCACATACCCATATAAATCGCTCCCAACACCAAGCCAAGGTAATAGCCTGAGTAAAATGGAGCAAATCAACTTGAATTTGATTTATTGAAAAAATTTATTTTATGACATTGGCAATGGTTTTACATCACTTATCACTTGCAGTAAGTGCTTATTTGGCAAGAGCCATTGAGGCTCTTAAGGATGACATTTCCTTTTACAAATCTAACGCTTTCTTAAAGGCACAGGATATGAAGGAGTCAAATATGTTTGTCTATTGGGGATGTTACACTCAGGGACTCTTCACCAATGGTCTTCAACATAAAATGAACACAAGAGACAGCTCAACGTAAGTGTGTTTCTCCATCTGATATTATGCACTTCATCAGCAGACTGCTGGACACTGTCAGAGTCATAATATACAGATTTTAATGTTGCTGAAAGGCGAGGTTTATATCCCGATAAGGCTCAGAAACACAGAAGTCTATTCATAATGAAGATTTACCATAAAAACCGCACCAGGCAACTCAGCAACTGTACAGAATTCATATTGTTAAATTGACTTGTGATGAGCTGTGCTTTATAGCTTGCTGCAGGCCAAACAGAAGAACATCTCTGGTATCTTGTTCATGGGAGATTCAATGGGGAGTAAATAGTATTTGTGTATTGTGTTCTCACTCCCTTTTACATGTATAATGTACTGCATGTTTAAACAATTGTTGCCACACAAATCAAACAGCCTGAAGTGTTTTTGTACAACTTCTACTGTAGTTTTAAGATGTTTTAGGTTTGCTTCGAAAGTCCTAAAAATATAATTTAAAGCTAATTTTAATTAATTAATCATACTGCTAAAGACTCTCTTGGCCGCTGTCTTAAACCTTACAAGTACACTTGTAGACAACAACATCCAGTAGCAAATCCACCACGGTTGAATATCTCAATGCTGGCACATATGTTTGCAAAGAGTTGTTTCTCCGGAACCAATAACCTCTGAACAATCATCCAGGCCACAGCTAAAGTCAAAAACACACTTCCTGTTCCAGTATGACACAAGCACATCTCACAGACTTAACATCTGTCCCTCTGTGCTTCTAATCACACAGTCTAAATGTGGAGAATGTCGAACCCCAACCTCTCCCAAGACCATGAAAACCCAGGGAGAGCGTCCACGAGCTATCTTAAAAGCCCTTCACAGTTAATTATCACATAGTCACAACATTCAGGCCTGCATTTAAAGTAGACCTGATACAGAAGCCTTGTCTTCCATGGCTTGGTGCATCGCAGTGGTCGACCAGGATTATCAGTTGCCATCTGTGATTAAATGCTTGTGTCTATAGACTGTCAGGTAGGAGGACTCTGAGTATGTTTGGGAGACTGCCTGCCAATTAAAACTGGCAGAATACAGTGAAATTTGATGAATAATTTACACTCTAATACTCAACAAAAACAGAAATAAATCAACAAAACAGAAACCGTGGCGGTTTTCTTGGCTCCACATAGTTCTTGTCAGATTCAGATATTTTCCAGGGACTGACGGAGCACATGTTATCTACACTAGCTCTAGCATATGTACACATTCCTCCTGACTAATCCTACATAACTGACATATTTTGGGCTGTTGATCATGTTGTGTGAATCATTAGTGCAGATGGACATGTTCTATGCAGTCCGTCATAAAATATGTTATTTTTAAGATGAACATACTGAACAGACAATTCCTTCCTATCTTCCCCTGCCTGAGCAGTGCAATGTGTGTTTAGCATCAGATGGGTATGCCTCACCAAGTTTCACCAACTAACAATAGATCACACACACATACAGTATATGTGTGTACACATGTATCTATTGATACAAACTGTATCTGACCTTATGAACAAACGAGTTCATACAGCTCGAAAATCGTCAATCCAACCTTGTTTCAACCACTCTGTAACATCTTATGCTTTTCATTAGCACCGCTTCCAGGCAAACCCTTTTCATGGGGCTTTGGTCGCTGAATCCTCTAATGGGCTGAATAGGATACGGAAGGAGAAAGACAGGGCTGTGAACATAAATTCACATGAAGAGACATTAACGGGCACCAGCTGAACGGTGCCTGTCAGCCAGGAGACAGAGCAGCCAGATAAATCAGAGAATTAAAGGGGTTTTGAGTTTACACAAGTCTGGGTGTCAGATGTAATAGATGTTAAAGGGGTGGCCGTGGTTTCATTTGTGACTTTTTTTGAAGAGAAGTGAGTAAACACACATGGGAAAGCTGGGGGCTGTTTGCACACCCGCGCCCTGAACATACACACACACAACTAACACACACTCTCGCTAACATAAACTCATGCGAGCACACATTCACTGGCTAGAATACACTCGCAGAGTGGACACACACACACTCACACACATAGGTCATACTGCTGCTACCCAACATACTTATAGAAATGACAGATAAATTGGTTCCCATAATGTAGGATGACCTCACAGTTTGCCTGGAGCAACAGAGGCAGATAAGGCAAAGCAGGCCCTTATCTGCTAGTGTTAGGACATGAGCACTCTCAGTGTGGTTGGGGCTCCAGACGTATAGAGTGGGATCTGGCTCTAAACCAACTGCATGGTTCGTTTTCAGCTGCAATAAGTACAGTGATTGTTGTTTCAGAAGTTCCCCCAGAACTTGATGAAGGGGTGGTTTCATTCTCTTGGACCCTCTTGGACACGGCACGTGAATCAGGTTGGTATGTTTAATCTATGTGCCGTTCATGTCTCTCTGTGGGAGTTCATGACCCCGGCATTTGCCACAGACGGATCAGGATAGGACTGGTCGGCCCAAAAGTCTTTGACATGCCTTACTGCACAGCAATCTCGTTTCTCCAAATCTAGATGAGGCTGGACACTGAAAGGGGGTTTGTCTTCTGAGGGGAGCGCACCACAACAAGATAACGGGCACAGTAATTCAAAGTTGTATTGACAGTGTGAATATAATCGACTCTGAGTGAGTGACAGAGTGTCTGAGTGACAACCGGCTGTTGCCATGGAGACACGGAGGCGCTGGCAAGTTGCTTGCGGTGATGGGTGTGAGTTTGGAGGAGAGCCGGGGGGAGGGGGGCGTGATGTTGTCAAAGGGGGCAGGGGGTTTAGGATGGGGGTTCTGTAGTTTTCACACCCCTAGCTGTCTGTGTCTCTCATGCCCCCATGTGCAACATCAACACCCACAACAACACCCAGCACATCAGTGGCAGCCAGCACTTACAAATCACCAAGCAGAGCCCACAACCTACCCCCCCCCCCCCCCCCCCCCCTCCCCCCCCCCCCGCTGAGGACCCTAATTCTGACAGATGCTGGGTTTGATTGCAATCAATACGTAGCTCTCAACAAATGTCGTCTTTCAATCTCCGTTCATTTCTATATGTCAGCTCCGTGGATTTCTCTATTGATTATCTAAAATGATGTCTGAGTTGGTCTACAACCAAGATGACACCTCAAATACTAATGAAGCCCTGAGCAGAGGTTCTGGAGCACCTGCACTGCAGCGCTGAATCTCCTGCTGTCACGGTGAACATGGATCCTACACCCAGGTGCTGCCTTTATATAGAACACCACAATCACACACACACACACACACACACACACACACACACACACACACACATCTACTCACACCCCCCCTCACACACACACACACACACACACGCATCTACTCACACCCCCCCTCACACACAATCACACACACACACGCATCTACTCACACCCCCCCTCACACACACACACACGCATCTACTCACACCCCCCCTCACACACACACACACGCATCTACTCACACCCCCCCTCACACACACACACACGCATCTACTCACACCCCCCCTCACACACAATCACACACACACACGCATCTACTCACACCCCCCCTCACACACAAGCGCACACACACACACGCATCTACTCACACCCCCCCTCACACACAAGCGCACACACACAAGGACTGAAACACCCTTACACAAACACACTCCAGAAGCACACACGCACACACACACAAGTATACACAATCACCACCCACTGACCCCCCCCCCCCCCCCACCCCCCGTTGCCTGTGGTATGATCGTTGATTTCATTTCCCACTTCAAAAAAACACCTAGAAAGAACTGATAATTACAAAGAAGGGTTGGGGGCAACGTGGAACAAACATCTCTTGAATTCAGTCCTATTGTTGACAAACCAAAATGTACCTGTACATTTTCCAATTCCAACCACCTATTTGGAACAATAATCTTAAATGTAACATTAAATACTAACAAACTAATCTCAACTAAATGCTGACAAAGAGTCCTTACTGGACCCACGGGGGGGGGGGGGGGGGTAGTCTGGAGGGTGGAAAACAGGGGTAGGTGGTAGCAGAAGGGGAGGAGGGTAGCATGAAGGGCAGGGTGGCAGCAGATTGGGGCCATCGTAGTTCCAGGGAAAATCCACTCATGTATGTAATGGCTACACTGATGGGAACGATTGTATCTACACGACCCCACCTCCCCCCTCCCTCGGCCCCTGTGCCTGTGCCCTCCCCCAATCTCCCTTCTGCCCCCTCCCCCCACTGTTTTAATATCAATTAATATTATGGCAGGAGACAGACGCAGCGCTGATCCGTAACAAGTGGAGTCTCAGGAGAGGGCTAGCGCCACGAGACGCCCCTAATTAAGCCAGAAAGATGGCAGGGTATTCCAACCTCCGTGCTCCCTGTTAATCTGCCTGTACAGCGCCACAGTGCCGGCCCACACCCTCCGCCTCGGGCCCCCCCCCACCAGAAATATCTGCCTTTCTTATTTAATCCCAGCCTTAGCGAGCTAGCTGCGACAACGGGCCAGGCCAGGGAAAGGAAGTGGGCGGACCTGGATTGGAGCTGGCCGAGGTGAGGATGTTTCACGTGTGGAGCCGTCTGTGGGAAGGGTTGGAGCTTGCGGCCCATCCCCAGGGTGAACACGGAGAGAGAAACACATTAATGAGGACATCTTGGTCTGGCAGGGGAGATAGGACTACTGACAGCCTCACCCTGTCCATCCATTCTACCAGTTGATGTATAGTTGTTATTCAAATGCTGTTTTTTGCACTTTGTTTTATTGCTCTGTTTCTTGAATGTGTCTGAGTGTTTATTAGGTGTACGTTTACATAGCGCCACAGGCGAAAGAAGGCAGTATCTTAAGCAGACCGACCGTCATGTGTGTGGTAGACAGTGTTGCACAGGGGTTCAGAGTATGATGTGAAGAGGAAGGACAGATGTCTGGTAGTCTTGTCCTTCATGACTCGTTCAGACACATTTAGCAGACGCTCTTATCCAGAGCGACTCACAGTACGTACAGGGACATTCCGCCGAGGAAAGTAGGGTGAAGTGCCTTGCCCAAGGACACAACTTCATTTTGGCACGGCCGGGAATCGAACCAGCGACCTTCTGATTACTAGCCCGACTCCCTCACCGCTCAGCCACCTGACTCCAACAGTCATGTCGTATCTTGATAAACCCAGTTTTGGAACTTACGAAATATCCAAGACGGTGGTTATGAAACAAACTCATTCCATCACCGTGGTAGTATTATGAAAGAATAGAATTCTTGGAGTGGAAGGAATGTTTCACCCTTTTGATTCTAAGCTCGGCATGTGACTTCACCATACTACCTAGAGTTGGGTCCAACAACCCAGGAAGTTCAGACCTGCAGGCGCCCTTCTCACAAAGCATCTCTCCCAGCGACGTGTGTGTGGAACCATCGTCAGCTCCCTTCAGAGGAAATTCTGTCGCTAGGGTTTACAACTTCACCCTCTTGACCCCGGTGAAGGAGATGATAGTGTGTAAAAGCAAACCAATTTCACCATGTAACAAGTGACAAGGACATATGTATATGATATACTGGCTGGGTTAAAAGAGCAGCCGAGAGCTCTCTATTAAAAGCAGAAGATAAAAGGGTAGGACAGTGATGCGAGGCACCTATAAAAGGTACAGACTTCTAGAAACACAACCGGGGTAACGAGATGGAAACAACAAAATATAAAAAATCCTCATTTGTGGAGTGTTGCCGAATATTGTACACACATACACATGCACACATCACACACAGACACACTCCACACGGGTAATCCATTGTAAAGGTCTACAGAGTTGGAGTCCACAGTTTATGGCTTTGAATGCTGGCTAAACTAGATGTTTTTTTCTGGGAGCCTGGAGGCAGAAGTTTAAACACCAGAGCACCACCCCCCTGCAGTGAAAATGACAGAGCTGAAGGCAAATCAAGTCAAGATGAGTCCCCGTGAGGTCCAGAGGAGCAGAACCTCCATTCTGCCTCCTCACCTGCGGCTCAGAAGAAACATGGCCGCCTGAAAACACCCTCATTTCGCAGATGAAATCATGTAGCTTTTCAGGTGCGGCCTTCCGTGAAGAAGATGACTAACAACAAAGAGGGGCAGTTGGCAAATAACACACTTAAAAGGGGCCCTGATTTCCAATTTCCAATACAAATGCATCATTCTGATCAATTGTGGTTATTCCGTGCTGCGTCTCATTGTGTTTTCCAGATGCCAGGAGCAGATAAATAGGCAGAGAGGACGCACGAGTCATGCAGCGATGATGAGGCCAAGTGCTAAACACAGGGGGGGAGAAGGAGGGGCGCATCTCATGGGAGCCCTGACACGCATCGCTTTACAGGACCTGAATTGCGTGCGCCTTCTTCTCTCTCCTCCTCGTTCGGCTCGTACACTGTTGTGATGCATTTTCCGCCCCAGTGCCCAGCACACAGATCTGCTAATTACACACATTCCGCGAATAGGGAATCAGACCAGGGCAGACACCCAATGCCACCCTGCCATGAAATATCATGTTGGTGTGTGATAGCATTGTGGAGTCGAGCCACAGGGAAATTCAAACACAGACATTAATTCATCTGGCAGAGATGAGGGGGAACCATCTCCAACGAGGTGTACGAACACAGATGATACCTGCAATTTGATCTGCGCTACGTGGCTCAAACAAATGACTCTGTCTCCCTGACATTACCTCCAGCACAGGAGAGAAATCACAAGCTATTTAAGACCATATAAGGTGGCCTGAAACTCTGGCATCATACTCGGATAAAGGCGAGCGACAAACTTTCAGAGATTTTTTGCAGAGTAGGGCAGAGCTCCTTGGAGGTGGGGGAGAAAACTCTCAGGATAATAAATCTTGCTCATTGTGGAGGATGAAAACGAAAAGTGCAGCAGTAATGTTTGTGAATGCAGTATAAACCCACCACCCCATTACACCCCCTCCCCCCACCACCATACTGGATAATAGGATACAGCCTCTTACCAGCCCCCCAGCCCCCAGCACCTCGTCCCCCCGCCACCATATTGGATAAGACAGACAGCCTCTTACCTGCCCTGGAATGGCATTCTCACAGAGAATGGTCTGATATTCTATGGCGAACACAGGGGCGTTGTCATTTATGTCCAGTACAGTAATGACAGCAACACCTTTTCCAATTTGGGTTGGATCCTCTGAAAAAGAGATGGAAAGAGAGAGAGGAGGAGGAGAGGTAGACGGAGAGAGCCAGAGAGAGACATGCTCATATCAGTGCATTTCAGCCAATTTCCCAATAAAAAAACGTCCCCTGACTTAACTTCTTGTTTGTGCTCATCCATTCTCCGGGATATTGATCTTCCTCATGCCTTTTTAATTAATCACAAAGGTCGTGCGAAACGAGGCAAATTAAGCCAAAACTGCTGCTCTGATGGAATATGCAATGTTCTCTGCTATCAGCTGGCGGGCCTGGGAGCGAGGAGCCAAAGTGATCAGGCAGCTCATTAGAACCGTCGCCTGGTTGATGCGGCATAGAAGCTGCCCGTGTAGAACAAGCCATCCAGCACCCTGGGGGATGGATACCCTGGCTCACACACAGTGATGGCCAAAATGGCTGCAGCTTCATCTGGGAGGACAGGACGATGATTTGGCCTGGCGTCCCTGCCTTGCCTGACGAGGACTGACGCGTCGCTGACATTCGGGGGTGGCTGATTTGACGATAATAAAAAGCCTGCGTGGCGCCCCCAGGGCATAGGCTTGTTGTGGTTGGCGTGGGGGCTCGAGGAAGAAGGGGTGAAATCTGAGCGTCCACAGCGCAAGTGCACAACATCCCTCTGCCAGCAGCAATGTCTATCTTTGTCCTTTTCTCTATCTCTTCGTCTCTCTCTCCCTTCATGCCCTCTTTAGGAACATTAAAAGACAATTTTCTATAAATATGACTTCGGAGCGGAGGAAAACGGCTGTGTACTTTCTGGACCTTAAAGTTGCTCGCTGACAATAGAAGTGTCACTGTGTGTGTCAGAGGCCAGACCTCGTCTGTGAATGACAGCTACATTCCACATAGTCATTATGGAAGATCTCCATTCAAGCGTACCATTCTCTGAAGAATCTTTAAGAGTTGTATCCTACTTGAAATGCAAGAACAAAATAGAGCAGAGGACTATTTGTGATGATGACAGATCTATGTGCTGTGACGTTTACCTCATGGTACAAACAAGACTTAATTTAGACCAATAGACAGGCATTGAAGGGGAATCGATGATCTTGCGACATTAGGCCCTTTCTAACGCACACAGAGGTGCCTGGAGTGTTTATGGTCTGGGTAGCGACACGTGTGCTTGCATGGCTGTCAAATAACACGGTGGGGGAGAGACACAGAGAGGAGCAGTTTTCGTCCTTGAAGCGGAGAAGGGTTGAGTCAAAGGCGAAACACGGCGACACCTTGCCACGTCACATTAGCATAGTTCACCAATGGGTGAGCTGGCCCGGCCTTAGTCAGCACCTCCCAACCTAGCACACACTACGGCTCAGGGAGACCCGGAGGTCAGGGCGACCTCCCCTCTCCCTCCCCCTCCAAATTAACATTCTCCAGCAGCCCCCGCATGACCCCCATGCCTGGGCGCACGCCTACCCGTATTAATGTAAGCACAGAGGTGGGGGGGGGGTGACAGAGGGACAGAGGGATGGGAGGATGGGACACTGAGTTGTCTGTATGACAGGATGAGGAGACTGGAATCATCCAGACCAGATGACACAGAGGAGTCACAAATTGACAACTGTGACTAGGGCCGAGGGCGAGAAGAGGTTCATGTATTGAAAAGGGCCGACAGATTGTTCTGGACTTACGGCTTTCCATTGCAAAGATGGTTATGTTGTGGACTGAGTTGACTTCTCTGTCCAGGAGTTTGGCAGTGCTAATGACCCCGCTGAGCGCGTCCACATTGAAGAACCGCTCCAAGTCTGTGTTCCTGTCTATTGAGTACCTGGAGAAGGATGGAGAGACACCATGTCAGCATCAAAACTGGGTTCTACCGTAGAATCATGAAGGGTTCCACAGAATACATAACCCTCGAAAAAACTAATGTCAATGTATTTGGAGTCGCAAGCAGAACCGCCTAATCAAACAAAGGTTCTATACAAAAAGGCACAACTAATAAGGGGTTATATATAAAAAATAAATAATGGTTCAACTGAAAGTAAGCCAGTGTTATCAGAGAACTTAAAGAACGTGTTCTTTTTTCTAAGAGTGTATGAAAAATGTGGCTTGAGCACAAAACTATTGATTTAATAATCCCAGAATCACCTTCTGAACAATATTTAGATCAATAATCCCTTTTATCCTTTAAAACATGAGCCAAATATACAATTTGGAGAACATTTTTGGATCCAGTTCATCAGCACCATTAGTGGATTGTATTAACATGCACCATCATGGTTTATTCTCTATCATTTCTGATTCCTGCTAGTTTCTCGGGCTATTATCTCATCATCATCAAGTCCAGGTGCAACCTAATATTCAGTGTCATTATTTCATTTCAGATTAGCAGAATGTGTGTGGGTTGTCAGGGAAAAAACTTTTAATTGTGATGGAAACTGATCTACATCCACTTTTATAAGTTCCTGAATACAAAACAAACACCATTTAGGCACTGCGTGGCTCGCATTTCTGTGGAGAAAATGACATCTTCAATTTGCCTATATCCAAGGGGTATTATTCAATGTAATTTGACTCAGGGTTGCATATTAGTTCCACAATAATGTTAATTTCAACAGAAGTAAAGGCATGAACTGCAGAAGCTGATAGCAGGGAACGACAGGAAAAAGAAGCAATTTGCAACCACAATGGTGGAGTAATTTGATTTTCTGATTAAGATTATGAATAATCCGCACGGTCCAGGCGTGAATACAGCCCCAATATTCTTTCAATTAATGCATAATGGGCAAGAGTCTTGTGAAAGACACTCCACATATTGCCTCTTGGAGGGCTTGTTTTGTGGTTGAAATGCCAAAGCACAAGTTGTGAGTATTGACCCTCAGGAGGCTCTGTTCCTGTTGAAGATGGCATTTCACTTTTGCTCATGTTGCAGTGCTCAGAATACACACACCATCTGGCCTGGGTTCATGGCAGTCACCGAGGGATCTAGGGATCTGGGCTGTCTGTCTCGGTGTTTTGTAGATAACTCTAACTGCCATGGCGCTGTTAAACGAACAAATCCACTTATGGATGAAAAGAAAAGCCTGAATATAAGCAAATTAGCGTTCTGAGTAGTACTTCTCTAAGTGGTGGTGTCTTTTGTCAAGAGCACATAGTAGAAAAGTATATGTTGAAACACAGGGGGCTAGTATACAGGTAGAATGTTTTGCTTAGGCCACTATGCTGAAGGAAAGTCAACTGCCTCTAGATTGTTTGACAAAACATTAAGTCAGGCACTTCATATCAAAATAACAGTTACAACAGAGAGATGGTGCCTGTAATGGCGAGTTACTCCACAAGTCCTGAAGTACAGTGATTACCTGATGGCACTGTTGGAGTTGTCGGGGTCATGAGCAGACACTCTCCCGATGGATGTTCCCACTCTGGCATCCTCAGATACCACCATCTTGCTGAGTGGTGAGGAGAAGAGTGGTGGCTCATTCACATCTTCGACGATCACCTTGACGGTGGCGGTGTCACTAAATGGACCCGCGGTCAGGAAGTTGGTGTTGATGTGCCGGTTGGTGGCCTCGACACGGAGGGAGAAGCTGCTCTTTGTCTCGAAGTCTAATGGCTGCAAACGGCGTTGAGATGGGGGGGAAGAGAAAAGAGTCGCGTTTCTCTTCTCTCTTTTTTCCCTCAGCCACATGTAGAGTTTTAAGACAATAGAAGATTCTTCACCATATATAACCTTTTTGGATCCATTGTCTCTATATTGTTATACGCAAAGATCATTAAGGGGCCCATAAAAGCTCACAACTGTCCCTGGAGGAATATTTATACCTGATCAAATGAAAGCGTAAGGGAGGACATGATTGGCTCCCAAGCGATCCATTCACTGACTTCCCATTATGCTACCCACTGATTGGACAGTTCAGAGTGCAGCTTAATGGCACTATTTGCAGTAGACTGGAAGGACAATGTCATAAAAGCACGTCTGTGTGTTTAGCATTTTCGTGGTCTAGAGATGCACTCACACTTGAAAACAGAAAGAAAAATATATATGAACAAATAAGAATGATGTTGACTGTAGAATCCAAAGCTTCTAGGTAACCTTGACTTGCACATGATCAGAACCCACCAAAGACATCTTTCATCCAGACGTTTTTATATTGACTTACTGTGGTGGTGTGAAGGCAAACTATTGATTGCAAGAAAAGGCACATATTATTGTCAAAGGCATTTTTTGAGAAAGTGTTGACATAAAATGTTCATACGTATGTGTTTGGATTATTGGACTCTTGAATTTTGTGGCCAATGCAGAAGAACATTGTGACACATTCATTGTCTGAGACTAGCCTCTCTGTTTTAAAGTCAGGGACTAAGCAGCAGTTCAGTAAACACACAATAGATGCTATGTTTTCCCTGACAATAGTGTCAGATAGCTAACAATAGTCTCTCAACTGAGGAGAACAAAATGTCAAAACACTGAGAAGACCCGTCCAACCCTTTGAAAAACAAGAAGCAACAACAGAAAAACGTAAAATAAATAAATAAATAAAAATAAATTGATTACCAGCACCAGTAGAAATGATTGACTGGACACCACACATTCACACAGAATCAACGCAACTCCAGAAGTGTGTTGGTTCCTTTCTCAGTCCAGGGTGTGGCCCCTCGCTCGCCCACAGGAGACTGAAGAACTAGAGAGGAGGTGTGACAGATGTGGAAGGAAAAGGTGTTTGTACCCTGAGGAGAAGGATGACTCCTTCCTGGGTGTCCTCGTCCGTGGTGATGTTGAACAAGCCCGGGCCGTCGCCGTCCGTTATCTTGTAGTCCATCTCAGCATTACTGCCGATGTCTGCGTCCACCGCCTTGATCTTTGCCACCACGGACGCCACAGGGAGGGACTCCTGTACTGTGTACTGGTAGCTCTCTGAAGGAGAGGAGAGGAGAAAAAGAGATTAAAGTTACAGATTCATACACCTCAGCTATGTTCAGCAGCTCTCTCAGAATTCAGTGTTACATTGCCATACACACTTGGGGACAGATGTAAGTGACAAGAGCTGTATCTCTTCCAAAAGAACTAAACAGAAATGAGATTAATAATAAAAGTATATACAGTAAAAAATGTGTGAGACCTTCCATAATTCAATGACAACTGTAATTCAGCATCTTTTTAACAACCTTTTGAATCAGCTTTTAGTACAATTTAGTTTTAGTGACAATGGTATGCATTCACATCCAAATGAACACTATCTGAGCGCCCCTGAAAATTCTCGGAATAATATGAATATCCATGGAATATATTTTAGACCAAGAACAATACAAATCAATGATTCCAGAGTAATAATGTTTCATTGGATGAAATGTCCACTGTAAGATTCTATTAAACGCAACAAAAAAATGACCAAATGTTCCCACAGCTTTTGTCTGCACCTTCTGATGTTAAAGCCCTCTCATAAGAATAAAGGAATCATATTCATAATCATAATCTTCCCAATCATCATGGTGAAGCTCATTACTAGAATGTTCCGTGTTCCCCACCCCAGTAGATCCCTCCCTCGCCGTCTAAATGCTAATGAGCCTGACACTGTTTGCGTCCGTGTAATCTCTGTAATGGCTTTTTAATTCGCCGTGGAATAGCGGTTCCTTAAAAGACCCCCCGGACCCCACCCTACACCTCCCCCAAAAATTGCTTTCCAACCTCTATTTTCAACCTGTGCGCTTGTCTTCTTCCCCCCCAATTCCGTTCTCTCCCCCTTCACCCCCCCCCCCATGCCCTCACCCTTGTCTTTCCTTCTCTATCCTTTCATCCGAGAGATAGAAAGAGAAAAAGAGGGAGAGAAAGTGATATCGCCACTACAGTCTATCAGTTGAGATGCACTGTAATGCTCTATCGATTCTGACCTATAACCCCGTAAGGACGGTGGAGGGGGGGGGGGGAGAGAGATGCATCGGGGGCTGCACTCTTCTAAAGCCTCTTTCTTCCCAGCGTGATGGTGCTGGGTTAAAGCATCATTGACGACTTGTTGTGCGAAACGTTGAACCTGCCTCACCCCCCGGGGTCCTGCAAATTGACTTGACTTCAATGCAGTCCAGCGGTGAGTGCTGCAGGCAGGCAGGCAGACAGGCAAGGAAGGAGAGAGGGATGGAGAGAGAGAGGTAGGGAGGCAGGGAGACAGAAAGGCAGGTTGGGAAGGAGGGAGGATGCAGGGAGACAAGGAGGAAAGAAGATAGGTCTCGGAAGAAGCCAGATAGAAAGAGGCAGGAAGAGAGGCAGGAAGAGAGGCAGGGAGAGAGGCAGGGAGAGAGGCAGGGAGAGAGGCAGCAGCAGGTCAGTTGTTCAGTGAGGGCTATCAGTAGTAAAGCGATTATCATGGGAAGCACCTCGCCCCTTTGAATCCCCAAGCCAGCCCTGGAACCCATTAGCAGTCCGTGAAATAGGCTGATGACAAAAAAAGTAGCCTGATTGATCCTAGCTTATCCACCTGCACTGCTGCCACCCCTCTCTGACCATGAGAGGGGGCAAGGGGAAGATACTGTGGGGAGGGGGTGGGGATGTGGGTGGTTGGGCGATGAGGGAGGCGGGTGGGTGGGGGCAGAGGTGCATACACCCCTGGGTGACTGCATTGAAAGTCTACCCATGGAAAAAGTGCTGAAAACACTCCAGCAAATAGATAAGATTGGAAAAAGGTTGAAGGGTTGAAGGGAATATTACACATAGGGCACACTTCAAAGGATGAACTGTGTTTGAGGGGTGTCTTAGTCTTGCTCTAACGATACATGTGCTCCTCATACCATGTAGTGCATGTATGCTGTCTACTTCTTGTCAAAGCTTCCTGACAACCTCTTGTCAAGGTCAGTTAGAGTGAACAGTCAGATGAGGTCCACAGGAATCTGAGAAACCATAGTGACGGATAGACATATAGACAGGCAGACAGACATATGAACAGACAGACAGACAGACGAACAGACTTGCATGCACACACAGACAAACACATAGACCAAAGAGCTAATGGGGGGGAGAGTGAGAGAGAGAGAGAGAGAGAGAGAGAGAGAGAGAGAGAGAGAGAGAGAGAGAGAGAGAGAGAGAGAGAGAGAGAGACAGAGAGAGAGAGAGAGAGAGAGAGAGACAGCAAAAGGCCTAATGAGGAGAGAGGGTAATACTGTAAATGTCTGGATCTTACTGTGTGAGAAGCGTGGTGGGTTGTCATTGACATCTGTGAGTGTGACGGTGACGGAGGTCGTGCCCGACAGACCACCCATCTGCCCCACCATGTCCTTGGCCTGGATGACTAGAACATACTGGTCCCGGGTCTCACGATCCATGTTGGGCAGAGCTGTCCTGATTATGCCTGGAGAGAGAGAGAGATAACGAGAGAGAGAGATAACGACAGAGAGGGAAACAACGATAGAGAGAGAGAGAGAGAGACAGAGAGAGAGAGAGAGAGAGAGAGAGAGAAATCTTGTTAAGTTAGAGAGAAGTAAACACACACATTTACATGCACACACACACACACACACTTCTTTGATTGCTTTTGAAATAATATCCCAACTAATGAAAAGGAAATCAAAATGTTATCTCCCCAATTCAAAAGATGGCAATCAAAATAATCCCACTAAATTACTACAAAGCGTTTATGCAATAAATTGTCCTTATCCCTCTTGTGGAATTGCTGTTGCTTTCAGAGTTAATGGCTTACAACACATTTCTGTTTCATTCATTAAAAGCACTTATTGGGGAGTCCTGCAGAACATGAAGGATTACCCATTAAATAACTCACAATACAAATCAGAGTTCCTGTCGAAATGAATCACAGTTGTTTTTGCTCTATTTAACTTTTATCCTTTTTCAGAATCTTAGGAAAAATTGTATTGGACCCCAGTAAGGATTTCTGTGATTGAAGTTGTATGTACAGCTGTTTTGATCTTTAAGGTTTCCAGAATTACTATGTCTGAGATTATTTTCAATGGAAAAAGTCCAAAAGGAGCCATAAAAAACTATCATAATTGACCATCTGGCTGGTAAATAGGAATGTGACTAAAGTCATTATCAAAATGGGCAAAGTTGAATTTCTTTTCAGTAAAGACTTAGCAAAGATTTAGTATTTTTGGGTGTCTGAGTCCACAGAGCAAAATATGAGGACAACCAGATATATTACTTATATTACCAGATATACTTGTTGCACTTATTGGTTAGTTGTAGCTGATTTAACTACTTGTACTCGCTGTGAATTATATTATTGTTGCTTGCTTTCCTACAGGTACACTCTTGCACTTTTGAGGTTCATGTTGTTTAATTTGCAATTTGTTTAACTACATGCTCTTATGTTTCTTCCCATTGGCACTTATTTGCTTTTCACAATGTATGCTTCATGTTTTGGCTACCCGCAATGATTTGGATTGCATCTCGTTGTTTATGATCATTGACCTATGCACTTTTGTAAAGCTTTCTCCTGGAAATTGCTTTGGATAAAAGCGTTTGCTAAATGAATAAATTTAATCGTAACCAGGTAAGATATAGAGCATTTGGGTTGATTTGATGAAGGTTAATTTTCTTCTAAGACAATAAAGGTGAGTAGAGGAGTGTTGTATTATCCACAGCAGAAGGCTCATAGCCACTTCTGATGTTGGGATTTTGGTAGGTATGCTATGAATCATTTCCAAAAGATTATGTAATTTGGAGGAAAAAAAATCTGAAAAGGCATATTTATTCAGACCTCTGATGGTCGTATCCTAAAATGGACCAACTCATTTGCAGTTCAAAAGGAAATACCCTGAAAATGCAACACTTTCACAAGGTTTTGTAATTGAAACAAACTGGATACCCTGAAAGAAGGACAAATAAATCTCTTAAATGAGGTCTAAATGCTTGAAGAGGAACAAGGAGCCAAAGTACCTGGTTATCTTGACAAGAGACCTGTGTTGTGCTAGCAAAATAAACCATCCTATTAAGTGTTTCATTTTCTCTCTCTGTCTGTCTTTATCAATACCATTAAAGCCCTCAAGCTGAAAAGTGTTATTGGCCAGCCTAACTAAATCGTTCAATTAGAGAAATTAGAGCGAGCTGTCCGCCTTTTTTATCCAAGGCCTTTGTCACATGCCAGCTACTGGATAACAACTGTCAATAAAGCAGTGTTGTCGCTGTCCTCAAAAGCGTGTCATTTCCATATGGCTGAAGCTAATAAACAGCAAGGGGGCTGAGATGCAGGGTGAAGGCTCAGCTGCCTGCGTACTGCTCTGCTTGCTCTTTCAGGACAAGGAGTCACAACATGTCAGGCCAGGAGTGGGGTTATTTTTAAAGCCAGCACCCTTCATGTGATTTATCAAAGCATCTGTCTACAGTAGGTCTGTGTGGATGTGCAGCTGCAGCCCTCAACTGCTGTAGCAGCCATCCTCTCCTTCCTTCCTTCCTTCCTTCCTTCCTTCCTTCCTTCCTTCCTTCCTTCCTTCCTTCCTTCCTTCCTTCCTTCCTTCCTTCCTTCCTTCCTTCCTTCATCCATCCTTCCTTCCTTCCTTCCTTCCTTCCTTCCATCCATCTATTCATCCCTTGTTTTTTGGGAGGGAGATGTTTCCTCCACAGAGCAACCTCGCAGCCAATTAAAGAGCATCAACAGTGTCGGCTGTTGTGACACCTGTGAACCCTGTTTACTGACACGCATGAGAGAGCATGCTTCAACTCTTCACTCCAACTGAGGTTCCTCAATCCCGGTAAGGTACAAAATGAACACAGCTTTATCTCCTTTCAACTTCACACAGCATCACCATAGGGACAAAAACAAGAGAGTGAAAGAGAGGTTGAAAGAGCAGTCTTTTAAAAATTCGGGTAAAGGCTGCCAGAGAAAAGTTGCCTAATGGTTGGTATTTAAACAACAACAACTCCAGCAACTAAACAGGCTCAAACTTGAGATCAAGCCAGCAGAAGAGTTGTTGAGGGTGTGCATCCGGCAGTGAGAGAGAGACAAATGAATGATCCCACTAACCAAAGATGGGCTTCACATACAATTGATATACTTATTTAATATCAGCTCTGTGCGTTAGGAGCCTGGGAGATATTGTCTTGTTTAATGATGCCATGAATCCTGATTCCGGCGCCGAAGAAAAAAAGAAAAGAAGGAAAGAAAGAAAAAGAAAAAAAACGGCAATGTGTTTTCTCCCCCGCCTGGCCAGAAGCACACATATTTCTCACAGAGAGACATGGCTAATCCGTGCGGCTATGTTCTCAGGGCTGTTGTTTGTCTGCTGGGTGCCTGGCCCCCCTCTGCTCTCTATCTCTGTACCCCGCGCCTCGCTGGTGTCATTCCTGGGGAGAGCCGATGATTAAAATCCTTCTGTTGCCAGTGCGGCACGGCCCCGCGCCGCGCCGCAACTCCCGGTGCCTCCGGTGCGAGGGAGGCAGACGCGCCGTAGCCGCGCATTTATCTAGCTGTCTCCCCGACGCTGGCGGCAGACGAGTGGGCCACGCTCCCTGCTAAAGCCTACATCCCTGACATTTGTCTTTGGAAGAGGAAATAAAAGTGTGTGTGTCGGGATATGGGGGTGGGGGGTGGGGGGGCTTTGGAGAAATCCCCTGGCTGTTATGTCCAGGCAGCTGTACGAGAGGTAGTAGAGAGGGGAGATGGACACTTAAACAAGAGCAGTGTGTTTTCCTGAACCTCCAGGTGGCCCACTTAAATAGAACAAGATCCTGTGGTACCGTGGAAACAGACCATATGGAAAGAAATAACTGGCACCTGGTAGTTTGTATTGAATGCCAAGATGACCTGTCTTTCAAATACAGCCAATTTTTGGAACTTCTTAATTGTAACCTGCCGAGCTAACTTGGGAAGTTTCAGACTTGGCTGTGCTACACTTGCCTCGAAGGAGTTCCCTCTCTCCAGGGCTAGCTACTGTTGCATAAATATATGAAAAAGGTACAAAGTGGAGTAGTGAAGTGTGCCATCTCAACTGACCTGAAGGATTCATGTGATAATGAAAGGAGCTAATACAGCCATCCTACAATTCGAAAGCATATCAAACAACCCAGTGGCGTTCCAAATTTCAGTCTGATTAGGGCCTCAGACACAGAGCAGAGCAGTGTACCAGTCTGGAGGGTGTTAGGTCATCTTCCTATCTGCCCACTGCTGCAGTGTCTCCCAGTCACTGGAGCGTGCAGAGGCAGGATCCAGTCTAGGGACGAGGCGCTCAGCTCCAAAGAGTGGCGTTCAAGCAAAAAAAAAAACTGATTTGAACAGATTAGACGACACCCCACCGTAAAGCTCTCTAAAGGCCATGCCAATATCTTAATCAGAATGGGATTACAGGTGTCCACACCGTCCCCTGGCTTGATACACAATGAGCTGACGGAGCACCTGGAAAATAGACCCGATTTGGCCTTTTCATTTATTTGAGCGTGTTTTTATCTTTAATTAAATGATCTCCTTTCTAGTGACAGGCAGACAGACGAGATGAGGCTGGATCTAGAAAGGCTGTCATCTCAGTAGTGCCGTGTACGTCACATGGAGACACACGCAGTCTCCGTCTTAAATAACCCCTCAAAACATCATTAATCCTCACTCGGGCATCAGGCTTTTTTTGCTCCCGCTCATCATTTGGGACGTGCAGTGTCTGTGGAAAGGTAGGCATTTCTATCCAGGCTGATATGCTTCACTGGGCATATCTGCCTCAAAATTGTGTTTGTGTGTATGTGTGTGTGTGTGCCTCTGAGTGTGTGTCATGACACACACCGTTTCATTCTTCAGTGTTTTTCATCAATTATCAAGCAGCGACCAGTGCGTACATTGTAATTTCACCTTTTGCCACTAATGTGGGCTTCTGTTGCACGAGTTCCCGCATCGCAAAATGGAGGCAAACAAGGTTACTAAGGGCAACCTGTGTATTTTGTTCACAACATTATTCATTACGTTTACCGCCTGGAAGTTATTGGAGCTATTTGGGATTAAGCATCCATCCCAAGGGCACCTTGCGGATTCAATTTGGGATTAAGAAACCCAGTAAAGAGACTTGCTGGACCAATGTGAGACAGGGTGCCACCCACACACCCACACACCCAAACTCCAGGTCTCACGTCCAGCTCCCTGCCCACTACTTTTCAATCACTTAACTGACCGTGCGGTATGGTAGTGAGTCTCTCCTCGATATTCCAATGTGGAATATCGAGGATCATGGGAAGATAAGCGTAGCACAAAGTACATTGGTTATGTACTCCTTCCATTTAAAAGGACAAATAAATTATCCAATGGTTTGACTGTTAGAATTCTCATTCTTCTCATAGCACCTTTCAATTGATTGGAAACATGAGGCGGGTCAGATAGCTGCGCGGTCAGGGAGTCGGGCTATTAATCAGAAGGTTGCTGGTTCGGTTCCCCGCCCGTGCAAAATGACGTTGTGTCCTTGGGCAAGGCACTTCACCCTACTTGCCTCGGGGGGGACATTCCCCCCCGAGGGACTTACTTACTGTAAGTCGCTCTGGATAAGAGCGTCTGCTAAATGACTAAAATGTAAATGTAAAATGTAAACATAAAAAGGGTATGCTTACTAAACGTGCATTACTAATAACAAGCACAGGTTGAGCACTTAAGCTGTAATCATTTATTGAATCCTACTCAGCTAATAAAATGAAAAGTATGTGAAGAGCTTCCTTGAAGAGAAGTTCCTTGAAGCATTCATCAGTTAGTGTAGCCACTCTGGGAGAGTAATGGGTCTTTGTGAGGAAGACATGCTGGTGAAACATCACTTAACATGAACATACACCTTCACTCCAGCTGGTATAGACGTCAAGGGGTTTCACTTGAGGGTCATTGCTGAGCTAAATTGATATATGTTACTTAGATAAAGATCATTGAAAAGAACCATTAAAGTGTTCAAATCAGTATAATGAATGGCCTCACAGCAGGCCGTATGACGAAACAGTCCCTAACTACGATATTCTGCTATCAACTAATGTGTTTGCAAGTCAAAGAATCAACAGAATGGGAAGGCCACCTACAATAGCATATAGAACTATGTAATTATAATAGTGACTCATGAGCTAATGGAAAACTTAAGCTAATTACAAGAAGTGGTTTTACTTTAATAAGGTTTCACTTCATTATTATGAGTCAGTCATAAGCCTTTCTTCAAATACAGTTAAAAGTTTTCTCTGACTAGTATCTGTTATTCTAAAAGTAGACCTAGCCTTTAAACTTCAGGCCCAAACACAAAACAAAATAACACTTTACCTTTGTCTATGCCATGTAACTATGCTGCGTACTGGACAGGAACACAAGTTAATTACATAGTAATACAGTGCACTTGATATAAAGCATTAAAAGCTTATTAAAAGTGTTTAGTGCATGAGAACTCATCTGCAGGTGAGTAATAATAATCTCAAGGATTCACTCAACAAGAGGTCCGTGTAGCAATGATGGTTCATCAATGCTGCAACACAGTAATTGTCTTAGTGGCGGAACAGTTGTTATACAACCCCAGCATGCGGTCAGATCTCTGGTGTGTGAGGTGCCAAATATTATGGGATGGCCCATATTTTCATAGTTTTCTTCTCAGAGTGCTTTGCATGAGGCAGACAAGCCGCAGCGGGACAGTGGCTAATGAGCCAGGGAGGAAGATATAGGGGGGGGGGGAGGACAACAGCTGTACACACCAGCATACACTATACACCAACCACCCCAAGAGTCTTAAAACCAACTCATATTTTTTATCACCCCTAGAGTTGTTTCCCAACCTCATGTTTCTTTAATACCTGGAGAGAAGCACTTGGGCATTTTGAAAAAGCATTTTCCACACTTTGCACCAAGGAACAAAGACCCTGCTTTCAAATAGCAACCATGGTAAAAAAAAAAAAAATAGATACAATAAATGGCACCACAATGCTTTCTGGGGAAATATTTTTACTAAAGAAGCCAGGTGTTAAAAAACAGCTTGACTGAGTTTGGAAAAATGCAAAAGTGTCAAGACAACAGTTCAGCAGGTGTTCTTGAGTATGTCCAGAAGCCAAACAGACCTGTAATTAATAAACCACCGACAGCAGTGCTGCAGTACTAGATCTCCAAACTGTAAACTCAGGACATGACTTCACAACATCAATACTGTCGATCAGGGATGGAAATGAAGCTAGCCTGGAGTCATAATTAAGCTGGAAGTTCTATCTACAGGGCTTGGAAATGGGTGCACTCCCACTGTGGCCCTCGAGATAAACATACAAGAAACCAGACTAAGTAGAATGTCAGGCTTCTCCCCTGGAAGAAAATCACCCCCCCAAAAATCCATTGCTTAGAGGTCATCACTGCTGCACCTACCAGTCTTAGGCTCCACAGAGAAGTACGGCTGGCCATGGATGATGCTGTACACCACTCTGGCACTGTTCCCATAGGTGGGGTCGTCTGCGTCAGTGGCTGCCACTTGGACCACCATGGTCCCTGTGAAACAGAGGGGGCTTTTTAGTTTACAAGACAACATCATACCTGGTGAGAGTTATAGTGTGGATGTGCAGTTTCTGTGTGAGAAGGGCTTTAGTCTGTATATGGTCAAGAGGTCACCTGGGGGACTTTCCACAAGGTCCATATATAACTTGGGGCCTCTCTTGATAGAGACAGACAGGAGCAAGGGAGGAGAACTTATTAGACAAGGCATTAATGAGTTATGATACTGTCAGGTATGACCTTTCAAGAATCCAAATATGCTGACTACATTCTGTGCCCAGTAAGGAAATATTCTATGGAACCTATGTTCAAACTGTACTCCAGTGTATATTAGCCACTCTTTAACCAACCCACTTCCTTCATTCAACCACCAAGTGCTAGTTCAGTCAAAACAGTCCCGTATTACATTTGACCATTTATTGATAACCATGACATGGAAATAGGTTTGACTTTGGCGGAGTGGATGATCTAAGGGAAGCACTCCCTGCCTCCTCGATGCGACACATACATACATGACATATGAGGCAGGGAGAAATAGAGATATAATCCCCCTGATGATAGAACATACAGACAGCATGGGGGAGAAGGGGATGGTGGAGGGTGGCAGCAGCACAGATCATACAGCAACCAGGGGTGAGTGTGTGCGTATCCGCGTGGCCTTTTAAGGCCGTCTTATCTGACGTGGCCCAATGGGCTTGTGCTGGCTACACAGGTGTGGTTAATGAGCGGATGACGCGCGCTGCCCGAGTGCCGTGCCTGAACTAGCTCCACTCATATGTTGATGGTTGATTGATCCGAGCTCGCTCTAATAAATCAAGTCAACACTTTTAAGGTGTCATTCATCTTTCCGGTCACTGATTGACATCATCCCAACAAGTGGGAAGGGTTTTAGACCTCCCATAACAGAGAACAATTTGACAAATTATATACTATTATGTAGGACAATGTAGAACAATATAAGCTGATGTTGGGTGGTGAAGGATGTTGACTAAACAGGAAGGCGAGGGAAGCACTAGAAGTAGTGTATGTTGTTCTTCACTATTGTGTTCCATTATCTTTCTGAAATTCAGCATTCTGGCAACCCCCAGCCAGAACTTTAAAACAGTCCTTGTTCATCTACGCTAATATACAAGACTGTCCTCTAGCCATATCAACACAGCACAATGGGATTTGATTTTTGAAGTGATTGTTGATTAGGACTTTTTCCAACCCGAAAAATCTAATATTTTTCCCACAAGTCTTTCGTTTGCGTACATTTACTCAGCATGATGTCGGCCGATCTGATTGAGGTTAAGAGTGCGGTCTAGGGGGAACGGAGGCATGAGTACCGTGCGAGATCCCGCCTAGAACAGTTCTGCTAATCAACCTAATCAGACTATTCACCTGTAGCATTAATAAAGGGAACCATTACAGCGAGGGCCTGGCTTCAGTGCCACAGTTTAGCAGTGGCTATAGAAACGCATCGTTGCCACTCGGATTGAATTATAGTTTGTGAAGACTTTTCAAAGGCTTAGGAGGACCTTCATTAAGGCTTTGTAAGGAAAACCATAGAATAAAACGAGGGTTGTAGTATTAGCCTTAGTATGTGATATGCTTATACTCATGGTACATTATACAAAAATACAGGTGCATTTCAACCATCCCGGCAAAGCAGAGGCATTTGACACTGACCACTGGCTACTTGGCTAATATGAGAAAACATTGTAAAAAAATTGCTGAATACGCTGTTCGTGCAATAGTGCATACAGTTAATAAAGTGATTTTACAGGTTGACCAAAATTAACTTTATTACAAATGTGATGTTTATAAACATCTGACGAAGATCACAAGAATAAAATGTCTGATCAAAAAGTCTAAATGTTTTTCTATTCTATGCTTTTTCTTCTGTTGTGAAATATTTTTTCGATGATCTATGATGATGATCTATTCTTGAGCTGTTTTAGTACAAGACCTGCTGTCTAATAGATTGAAGAAGACAATCAAGCCAAGGAAGACTCAGACTTGACGTCAACGGCCGTATAAAAGCTGACGCCCCTTTGCTTATCAAAACGTGTCGTTATCCTTGGTAGACATCACTGGTGAAGTAACCTTGAAATAAAAACATTGTTTGGAACATTATCAGATGAATAGGTGCTTTATGTTTGTATATTTCACTTTAATAACTAGCCACTCAGGCAAGCTACGCAATCGCCTACACTGGAGCATATAAAGGAAAGTGCCGTCTTATAAGTAGGTTATATTTTATTTTGTGGCAAACACCCTAATAAAAAAATCCCTCTTTCTAGCTTGAGCTGTATTTTACAAGCTTTTACAGAATGAAGTGATCATGGAAATTGAAGATTAGGGCCCCCCGTTGGAGCTATAAACCAAAATTAACAGGCTTGGCCCTGAATCTGAAGGTAGTAGGAAATAGCCTCTTAGACCAGAAGAAGTTTAAACAGGTTTGGTTCCATGTGGAGCCTTAGATTATATTAACACCTACATTTCTGACAAGTTCAATTACAACATTTTGAAACAATCAAGATTAACGATTGACTACAGTAAGGTATTGAAAAGCGTTTCACTGACGCACAGTATGTCATCTAAAAGTGTTTTACAGAAGGCTCAAAATTATTTTCTGGATTTAGTTATCACTAAATCTGGACTCTGATGAGGGATATGGCTAGCTCAAGGTTTCTGTGTTGTGGTTGTGTTTCTGCTTTGTGTGGCTTATGTGCTGTTTAGTAACTGAAGATTGTTTCCGGGTTTTCGACAGAAACAGTAATATAAGAATAGACAGGCATCAAGGATTTGTGCTTGTCTCAAACTGATAAATACCCTGAAATATGAATCCATTACACGGTTCCACTCCAGCACCATCTTCCACTTAAGCGTTTCTCCTGTCCGTGTCACTTCCTTATTTGTCCATCTTCATTGCTATGATTGATCAAATTTTCATATTTTCATTTATTTTCAGAGAATGTCAACAAAAAGTGTTTCCTAATCAATTCCGCTTCTTGGGAGAACAATTGTCATCTGACAGTAATGAAAATAAATATACCCCATCACATTTGAATGGGAGAGCGATGTTCTCACAGATAGAAACCGCTAGATACAACTGTCATTTTGAATTCTCGTTTCTGCACATTCCAAAGTTTTAACTTGTTAGTCATCTTTTTCAGAATATTTAATGTCTTGTTTTTAAGCTTTAATGTTTAGTCTGCACCGTATTGTTTATTACAAAAAACCTGTACATACATACAGTACATAACAGTCCGCAAAGTCTGAGACCACTGAAGAGCGACTTTTAAACAAACTCACTTTCAACGTGATAACAAAAAAGAGTATTCAACATGTAGTTGTGTCTGATAACTGCCTATTTAAAGAAAGCTCTATCAAGGAAGCCGTTTAAGCTCACCAATTTTGCAAGGCTTTGATGAGTATTCAACACTGCCATACATGATTAGTTGATTACATTCATGCATGTTCACACACCAGTGCCCCTCTGTTTCGGATAAGCAGGGATTATTGCTCTGAGTCGAGTTACAGTATTTGCTGAGTGGAAGTGAATGACAAAATTCACCTTTTTGTTACCATTAGAGTTCATAATTGCCTGCTGTGCTCGAGATTTGGGTTATTTTGTTCCAAGGGTGGCAATACTTTCATAATCTTCACTTGAACATTTCCAAAATCAACACACTATCAAAAAGTTAAACTCAAATTTCTAACCACAGGAAAATAATAATTGGAATCAACTGTCGCATTACCACGGCTTTCTGGAGTTCGTCTGTCTGTCAACTTCAGCAAAACACCCCCCACCCCCTTTCTCTCCCGGTATTAAACGACTGTTCCATCCTTGATCTGGGGGGGCCTCATGAATTAGACAAGAACAATGACAGGTGGATAGAGGACTTCTGGGTAGTAAATTCAAAAGCTGTGGCCTTGGGTTGACATTACATTCCCTATTCTTGTAATGAGCCCTCAATCCTCTCCCTGGGTCCTCCTCCCTGGAACAGGAGTCTGCCCGGGCTCAGGGTTGTCACACAGCCAACCGTCCTCAAGCCCTCTTGTCTTTTATTTGACATCCCGAGCGTGATTAAGACAAAAGCCCTCCGAAATCCTCAGGCCTTAAGGTCTCCGTGTGTGTGGACGAGCACCACCTAATTACTTAATTAATTCAATTCATGATTTCCTCTAAATTGAAGCCATTCATCAACGGTCCAGGTCTTTGCCCATTAATGATTTAAAGACATCTATAAAGGAGATATTGAGCACACAAGGTTCCAGGACCCCTCTGTGCTTTACCGCTCTGATAATTGCTTTGAGCAGATATTTACAAAAAGGCGAAACATGCATTATTCACGTGTTGTTCAAACAACTGGAGATGAAGACCTTCACAGGGCTGGGCTGAGTAAATAACCTCGCCAGAGCGACCTGGGGCTCTGCTCTGTCTTTGCTTCCCGTGGCGTTCTTCTGTGGCGTTGATGCGCTAAGTTTCTCTCATCTCCGGTTGGACACAAGATTCTCCAGCCCTTGTACTCTAATCCATGAGTTCCTTAAGCCTGAGTCCTTGTACTGCCCCCCCCCCCCCCCCCCCCCCCCATCACACACACACACACTCCATCCGTTTGCTGTAGGCGCTTTAATCCTTATGAGATCTCAGTGCCGAAATCACAAGCAAAGCACTCCCTGGATCTGCCACCCTCCTCCAGCCTGGAATGGTTTTCATTTCAAATGAGCGAAGACACTGAAAAATGCCACGATCGACCCATGTCCCTTAAGTTTCCCATCATCTTGCCTATATCATCCTGTACTGAGGGGAGGATGTAGGGCCGGGATGTTTCCTCCCGTCTTGTTGTGTCTAATATTGAGCCTGGATGTGTTTGCTGTCATATCACTTAACCCTGAGATCGGGAGACATTGTCTGCCACTGGGCATGTGGCGGCTGTTTTTCCATTCCTGGCAGATTGTCACATGCATTTTAAATGGAGCCTTAATCCACATTTTCCATTCTGACAGGATTGGCTCCCAGGGTCCCTGAGCTGCATGAGCTAAGCTTTTGTTTCCATGGTGAAATACCTCAGTAGGTGCTCCAAACATGTCCTGTTGGATTTAAACAATCTAAACATCTCTGAATTCACAGTTCGGGCACTATTTTGAGGTGTTGTATTTGTTTGAACAGGACAAGTAGTTGATCTTCAAAGCTATTAATTACACAATGTGTAATAGCAACAAATGTGAAAGCATAGAAAACTTAACAACCAACTTGTGTGTAAAATAAATAAATAAATCTATATATATATGTATATGTATATATATAAATAGAAAGTATGGTTGATCAAAAGAGATGTGCACAGCACGGGAGATGACCTCTTCAGTGCTAATCTTGCTTCCCATTACTGTGACCAAGGTAACGGATATTATAGCCTGAAAGACGAAAAATGATCATCTGCAATTTCATTTTTTGGCGAGACAGAGTTTGCCGTCTCAGTAGTCATTAACATGTGAAGTGTACGGAGAGAGAGAAATGAGAACAGATAGAATGTGACAAGGAAAGCGAAAAGGAGTGATTTGTTGAGGGGAAAAGCAAGACAGTACAGAAGCTGCTCGAGAAAGAGAGGGAGGAAGTTAGAGAATGAGATGGAGAGAGAGAGAGAGAGAGAGAGAGAGAGAGAGAGAGAGAGAGAGAGAGAGAGAGAGACGAGAGTGGAGGTGAAGAGAGGGAGAGTCACACAGGCTCACCTAGGGGAGACATCTCCGGCACTCCAGCCAGGTACGGCCCGTCCAGAAACTTTGGCTCATTGTCGTTGATGTCCTGGACCTTGACCACAAACTCCGACTTGGGCTCCACGGGGATGTTGGAGATGCGGTCCACCGCCTGGGCCTGTAGAGTATAGTAAGCCTGGGCCTCCCGGTCCAAACGCTTAGTGGCGTGGATGTCACCCGTGTTCTCATCGATAGTGAAGATGGACGTAGCGCCCTCCCCTGACAAGACGTACTTCACGTTGCCATCTCCTCTGTCTACATCTGAGTGGAGCTGCAAAGAGAGAGACCACAAAAGCTGGTGTGACAGATGTCCTGGAGGCTGGTGTTGTCAAACCAACTGAAACATTCTGTCATAACAGGAAGACATGCCATGTGTGTTGTTGTTATCCTAAACAGAAGTCATATTTTTTGTAATTTAATTCATTATTCAGTCATTAGTGCTAATACAAATTATTGAATTTTTTCACAACCGAGATGAAGATTGTCAGTGCTGTGAAAAGAAGTATTGTATGAGACATACTTTACAGCAACCGGAGCATGAATACTGTACTGCACTTGACAGTAGGCAGGGTTGTCACAGTGTCAACTGAATAAAAAGGCAACGTTGTCCAGTAAACTGCTGTCTGGTTGAATGCTTCCGAAGTTGGTGATGTTCAAGGTTGTTCTCTCAAACAAAACGTTGTCAATGATGCTACCACAGACAAAGCCAGATACTCATAACATTGTTTCAATGTCTTGAATAAAAAGAGAGTCTGCGAGTCACTCGACTCTATATGTAAGTTTCATTCATGCAAACTTTTTTTCCAGATCACTCAGATTTGTCTGTAAAGAAATCCATCAGTCTATAGATTACAGGTTGGCTGGCATAATGACAGTACTAGTTTCATGTTCATGCCTCAAACTGCTTCAATTGCCACTCTCAAAATGGCCTCAGTATGTTTATTCACCTCATGCTGCTGTCAGGAGAAAACTTGAGTCAAATTGTCTTGCGGTGGCGAGAGTCAACATTTAATCTCGGCCAAGCCAACCGTGGCAGTTTGTCCTGGTAAATACCACGGAGGACAAAGCTGTCAGCCAACAAAGCACGCAATTGAGGGTCACAGGTCCTACGATTATATGTAGTCTTCTGACGGCTTTCGCTTGGTTCAGCTGCCTGTATAATTTATCTTTTTTTGCTTTCTGTAATTCAGTACCTCCACTGTATTAGTACAGCAGTCAGATACAGTGTGGAAACTACTGCCCTCCAGAGTTTTATATTCAGATCTAATCAACAGTAAGAGCAGCATATGAAAAACCGCATGTCCCAGCATGTCTTATTTAAAGAAAACCCCAGTTGAACACTTTCCACCCCTTTTCCTTAATCTCGCCCGTTTTTGAACTGTCGCTGCTCATTTACAGGTGGTGTTTGGAACCTCCTCTCGTTACGCTGGACTTTCATCTAGAGCCATAGTTGCTTCTCTTGCAAAAATGTAAATACCTTTTTCTATAATTTCTGTCTTTGCCTCCCTGGAGGGGAGCATAGCTCAGTGGGCCGTGGTGGGGAGCCTTGCTTAAAAAACACACGCCAGAGAGCACAGGGGCTGGAGCCAGCCAGATCTGAGAGGAAACCAGAAGTGGAATCAAGGCTGACACTTATCGGCAATCTGTATGCAGGCAGCTCTCCCTCGGGACAATCACACTGGTTTTGTGTTTGTGTTGTTTACCTCGGGGGCGTGGAAGAAGAAAGCGGAAACTGTACAGGTGAGCAGCCTGACAGAACTTTACTGCTGCACCTGGTTACCGTGCACAGTATAATATGGGGCACGCATCCCATCATGATAACGATAAGGCAATGTGTGGTTTTGAATGGCAGTGTGTGACTTGAAAGTGTGATTTACTGTGCTATTTGTGTGATGTTCTCAGCTAGGTTACAGTGGGGTTGTCTGCACGTGACTGGGCCTGGAATTTGTTGAAAATGTGTCAGATTGTAGAAGACGCAGGAGATACCGCAGGAGATACCGTAATACTCTGAAAAAGGCAGCAGCTAATGTAAAGTTTAAACCATTATATGTTTTGCCTTGTTGAATATTTTTGGCCCTAATGATTGGCACTTCTCTAGAGAATTCATTAAATCCAGTTTCAGGGATAAACAGAATGATATTTCCACTGCAATGTATTCTGGGTAATATGGCGTACACCACTGTACCTCTTTTTGACCTATTTCGCTTCAGCAAATTGACTCCCTCTGGATGCAATTTTCAGTGTCTTATAGATAATATGTGTATAAGAAGTATGTGTGTATGAATGTCTCTGTTAGCAATCTAGTATGGCTGAAAGTACTTGCAGTAAAATTGCACCTGATGCATTTCTCCTTTTTACGGTGGGGATACAAAGAAATGGAGAAAGAAAGGAGTCCTTTGGCAATAAAAAAGGGGAAAACTGAATATATAAATAAAAAAAACAAATAAAAAAGCCTGGATACTTGTTTCAGCTTTTGTATCATTTCCCTCTCAGGAGGAGAGGGTATTTTCTTCCATTCAGTGGACTGTGTACACAGTTTTGAGCCAACCACAGATACAAAGTCCATACCCAGAAGCATCCTATGAGCAACACTGGCTCCAGTACACCCAAACAGCCTCCACAGCTGCTCACAAGCCCTTAATCAACAATCGCCCCCAAGAAACATTCGCAGCGCGGTTCGAACGGTCGAGTGTAATGGGGTTTCCACAAGAATTGTAAAATGTTTCACAAACAGCCCAAAATAAAAACCTTAAAAGAAACAGCATCTGTGATGCTGCCCTGGTGTGCTCCTGTGCTTCTCCCCGCTGCTGAGCTTAACGTTTTGAAGGTGGAGAGTCAAACAGAAACAGCCTCCCCCGCTGTCAGTCAAAATATATCTCTGTCTGTCTACAGTGTCAAACAGATATATGGGTAAGAAAGCAATACAATTGTGAACCAGTGGTATATGCTTTCCTGTTGTCCTCTCGTCACATAGTTGCAGCGATTACAATATAACAATGCCAATGTAGTCATCCACTGTCAAAGTGGAGTCTACAAATAAGCATGAGGCCCAGTGAAAGAGCTGGGGTGGCGGGGAGTCACAACATCCTCTCTTATTTACTCTGCCTGGATCTATAGAGACAATTGTCTTTTATGCTTAATAACCCCAAACACACAGAAACAAACAAACACGCACCTCCACACAAACACACTTACAAATACAGACCACCAGGATGCTGAGAACTCCTCAACCAAAAACCACACAGCACATCTGTTTCCTACCCATGTTTCTTCAATCTGGGAGACACATGCAGTTAGAATGTAATTAAGTTAATGTCCCATTATGTGCTCTGAGTCTCCTCATGTAAACACAGTTTTGTGTTTGATGACGAGGATTTTGACACCAGCATTGACTTGAAGCCAACACCGCTTTTCATTTCGATATCATTGTATTAATTATTGATTGTATCAATACCAACCAAAACCTTTTAGAGCATTACTGAACAAAAACATCCATCAGTAATCCATCAGACTGCTACTGTACACCCACTCATTATAGAGATATAGCAACATATGGCACATTCCCACTATAAGACTGAGGTGTGATGGAGAGGTGGAGAGATGGGCCTGTCTCTCTGGGTGTGAGGGATAACACCATAGAATCTCATGGTGAATTAGGTTCATACTTAAATAAAGTGACCTGTCGCTCCAGACACTCTGGTGCGGCAACAGAGAAAGGCCACAGAGAGTCACAACTGCGGTAATATCCATCAAACAGTACCATCAAGGTTATCATGAGGAACATATTGCCCCTATGATGCATCAATTAAATTAGCGTAGGGATTCTACGTGTCAGACAGAGACAAGCCGTTTGTCTCTGTTTGACTTATCTGGGACAGCCACCAGCCATCAGCTCCAAGTGTTTAATGAAGAGGCTGTGCATCCAGTTCCTTTGGTGTTAGTCCACCTATTTCGTCGTCATGGCTTAAAAATGTAAAACACTGATTTGACTAGCAAATGAAACCAGGCAAAGATTCAGAAAGCTGAGGTGAGTTGAGAAATGTGTCTTATTTTGATTGTGCGAACAAGAGAGAGAATATTTATTGGGGATTCTTAGGATCAGACCAATTAACACCCTTCTTCAGAGGAAAGATCGCTATCAAGATGGATTATTAAGTGTTACCTTCATGTCAAACTGTAAAGTCCCTCCTCAGCATGGTCGCATGTGACTTACCACACACCAACACAGACACTGTCACACAGACACACTCGTCACACAGACACACTCGTCCAAAAAAATACAGTGTGAATTGAAATGTAAAATTACATTTCAATTCACACTGTACAGAAAATTATACAGATTCACAAAAAAAAGTATTTTTCCCTCTCTCTAAAGCAAATTTAAAAAATTATGTTCTTCTCTGAATAAACCGATTCAAGTGAGTTAAAATGTCGTTTATCAGCCGTCTGACTCCATGTGGGTGGCACCACCATGTGTATAAATGCTTGACAGTAGTTACAAAGAATCTGGAGATGACTCCTTTCACAGGATACATGGAGATGTACACACAGCCAGCCTCCCAGTGAGGGTAACGTAAGCCTCACTGATCTCTGAATCGCCTTTCAATCAACGTCGGAACGTTTCAACATTCAATCAATGATTTTCACTATTCTGATTGCCATTTATGCATTTTTCCTCTCCCTCGGAGGAGGGAAACTTCATACAGTATGTGCACCTGCTGGCATCCTCTTAATAACTCAGGAACACAGCCCAGTTACCAAAGGGAAAAAAATAAATAAGAAATTACTATGAAATTGTGGTTGGTGGGGAGGGAGGGTGTTAATATATAGCCAAGATTTCAAATACAAAACCTTATTGGATAATGGAGAATGAGAAACTGAGAAAATGTCCACCAAACATGGAAGCACAAGCAGGGTATTTACACAACACAGTGCATCCAGTGAATGTTACTGAAGGTTTTGAGATGTCCCATTTATCCACCACCCTGATCATTTACACACCATCAGCAAAAGGATTTTTGGGGGAGGCATGAATTGTGCCAATAAAATGAATCCCAAGATTCAATCCTCAGGTCTTCTCATTACTCTGGTGGTTTGTTTGGTGTCATGAGCTGTTTGTTCGGAAATTTCCTTTTCTCTCATCTCCTCCTAATCCACTTCAAGTCTAGCACATGATGCTCCTACTATTGGGGCAGAATGAGGGTTGTCAATAGAGGAAAATAATATAAATGCAAATTTCAGGTTCTTGTATTGCAACTCTGTTCATGGAAGCACTCTGTAGACACACTCAAAAGTGTATGTCAGTGAGCTGTCAGTTCGGGACCCGTATTGCTCCCAGAACAGAACAAAGGTCACAAAGATTGTATCTAAGGAGCCTGTTAGTGAGAAAAAGAGCTTTGATTCCCTCCCCCCTTTGAGCAGGACGCCTATTCATGTCCTCTGTGTGTGAGCGTGTACGGGATGGGGGCAGCCAGCCGAATGTCAGACACACTGAGGAAGGAAAAAAAGGGGAAGCCAGCTTGATGACTTTCATTGGCGGCGATGACGAATTTTCACGGTGGCAATAATGACAAGACTGAGGCGACAGGGGAGGGGGGGGAGGGGGAGGGGGAAGGTAGGATTTAAAGGCCTCGGAGACACACACTCCTACATGTCTTTAATTAACAAACACATGTCAAGGGCAACTCTAAAGACAGCCAGATGGTAGCTGTGAAAACATGAGATGAGATTTACTGTAAAGCCTTTGTTTGAAGGCTGAGATGGGCAATGGATGATACAGGTGTGTGTGTGAGTGTGTGCATGTGTAGGTGTGTGTGTGCATGTGTAGGTGTGTGTGAGAGTGCCTATGTTGCAATGACTGGCCATGCCATTCCTTCAGACGTGAACAACATCATCTCATTGCATCTGGCAAGGTGAAATGTAAGTTGTCTAGACAGACCTTCGACACTTCCTATAATGGCTTCATTCATTCAAATTAGGGAGAGAAGCCAATCTACAACAATGGGTCTTTGGAACATACACTGCTTTTCAAATGCAATGAAAAGGACTAAAACATTTGATATAATGAATTCTGTAGCCGTTGTCTATGTTGACAACATATATGTTAACAACGTAGCTACAATCTGCTAACGCTAATGTCCTTGCCAAAAGGACTACTTCAACTACTCAATCCCTCTCTTCAACAGGCAATGCAAACAATCTCTTGTGCTATCTCGTGTTCTATGTAAATAATGTATCTACATATGTACAAGGGCTAAAACATAATTGCCGGTGTTTGTTTACACTTGGCGTTCGCGCACACTCTCTCGAGTCCTCTTCATAGTTAACAGGTTGTGATAGCCAAGCTTGACACACATTATTTAGATTAAAAACCTGTTCATTGAAGGGTTCCTTTGTCGACAAGAACTTCCACGTAACCACTTGACAGCAATCATATCAATAGTTTCCTCTAAGAGCCAGGCAACTTTATCATCCTCGTACAGAAAATGTTGTCAGAAGAGTATTTGTGAGGGAAGGATGTCATGGGGTTGAAAAAGGGAATTCATAATCGAAGGGAAATACAAAGCCTTGAATTGGAACATTACTGTTTGTAATCGATTGAACTGTATAAAGTGCAGCGTCTTTGCCACACATTACAAAAATTAAACATTGACTTATCAGAAGTTGTTGAAGAATAAGTATACCTTCAATAATTGTTCCAACTTATGTATCTATGTTTTGCATGACATTACACATTTACTGTAGAAGCACATTTCTGCATTTTAAAATCTTTACACTTCAAATTTCATTGCATCGGAGTGTGATGATTGATTCACCAGAAGTCAAGACTGTCAGAAGTCAAGATTGTCAACATTTACACAACCCTGAACAAGAGTCTTGGAAAAACATCAGCCCATAACTGAATAAACATATCAAGTCACTGGAGATGTGTTCCATTTTAAAATGCCCTTTTTCTTCAGGTCTGAACTGTGGTATTTCTACCCTAATGGCAACCTTAGCATGTATGTCAGTGCTCTGAAATTTGGTCAGAACTGAAACTGTTTACCAATGTTCGGCGGCGATTGACATTTGTTGAAAGTGGCCTTTAGTAAAAGTCATAGCTGAGGCGTGAAGAGGTTTAGAGATGAGGCTGGCCTTCTCCTACAATACTGTGGAAGGTGGAAGGAAGAACAACTTCAATCAATTAGTACTAAAAATCCTTTCAAATACTCTGTGTTTATTTGAGTCTGCCGGGACAGTGAGGTGGATGCTGGATCACTTATTGCGCATTCCACAAATCACATTGCACTCTTCTTTATATCTTATTTTATTTGTATTGTATATTTTATATATTTTTTTAATTCATTATATAGTAGTGCTTAGAATTATTTAGATACTATTGTCAGTTTTCTAAATTTTATAATTTCTAACTGTTATATTTAAAACTCTTATATGTTTACCGTATGCACCTTCCTGCCACAGTAAATTCCTTGTTTGTGCAAATTTACTTGGCGAGTAAAGCTGATTCTGATGTGTTGGGACAAGCCCATTGGTCATATTGCAAAAAGTTAAATCAACATTTATGTATTTGAAAATATTTAAAACACATTCTCAGATCACATTCTTAGTTCTGTGCAAGTACTTATTTTACTTTACAAAAGAACTTAAAGGTTTCAGACATTGCCGTCATTAACTCAAATCTCTTGTATCAAGGTAGAACCAACTTGACCTCCTGTCCATCCTCTGATTGCATGCAGATAATACTGTAATATGGGAGTCAGGTGGCTGAGCGGTGAGGGAGTCGGACTAGTAATCCGAAGGTTGCCAGTTCGATTCCCGGTCATGCGAACTGACGCTGTGTCCTTGGGCAAGGCACTTCACCCCTACTTGCCTCGGGGGAATGTATATGTATATGTACTGTACTCTATCAATGACTTCTGCTCAGTCTAATTTGAACCAGCTTGAATTAGATTCATTAAGCCACTAATTTGTCAAATAGAAACTGAAACAAGATATTGATTGGATAGCGTGTATGGACCAAGCACGGCAGAGAATCCAATACATACATTACCATCATAGATCCCCAGGGGTAAACACATGCATGAGCCACACTGTGACTAACGTACTGGAACATAGGGGTGCGGGGGGGCTAGAACAAGGTGGCAATAGAACACTATGGGCCTCCATCCAATCACGTTTGTTTAAAATCCATAACTGTCTTTTGTCCTGAGATAGAAGATGTTGCCCCGTTCAGAGAAAATAGACTATAAATTGGGTGAAATATTTCATTTCGGAAACTCTAATACCTAGAGAATGTTGGTGAAAGTTGATACCTGTGGTATAGTGATGTGGATGTAAGGACAATGCCAGTCTCTCAGTGCTGTTGCCAAGTAAAGTGGCTCTAGCTGAGGGGATTAAAAGCGTCTCACACAAGAAGTAGTACTTCAAACAATACGCTACCTTAAACCTAAGCTTGAGAGCGCCTTTGGGAGAGAACACACTACCTCCAGAAGTGAATACATTCAGTCCTGTCCACAAAAACACAGTGAATCATTCTCTCCACTTCCACATCCTTTCTGATGCATTTCCAGCACATATGCTCAAAGCACCTTACTGTGGACCACAGGCCATCCCAGCTGTGAATCATCTTGTAGTCTTTGCATAGTGTCAGCCCGGGGCACAATTTAACACTGTCAAGACTAAAGAATCATCACCTTTGCTGAAAATGAATGAGCTAAGAATAGAATGACTTCTCAGAAATATATCCAACAACCATGGAGCATGTGAATTTAAGCTACAGTGATCAAATGATAACTTATAGCGATGGATTCATAAAGAATATACAGGAACCTTTTAAAATGAAAGTGTTTGTCTTCAGTAGAGTAAAACTAGACTAACTGTCGAAACGATACATTATTTTGAAAACCTGAATGAATCGCAGTGTGCACTACAGAGTACAGTAGCATCTTGCCTTAAATCCTTTTTCCTTTTAAATAATTTGAACATTATTCCAGAGTCTCTTCTGTAATATGGTAGATGAGACAACAAATGAAAATAGTTACCAGTTAACTGATATTTGATACACCCAGATCTGACTGCTTTCATTAGAAAAAGACGTTCATCAGCTCTTCTACATCAATACTGTAATCTAATTACTGCTCTCATGAAAATGGACGCCCTCCTTTATTGACTTGTCCTATTACGTTAGACACACAGTTGACGATGTATGTTGACTCCCTCTAATTCATACTATCTGGATCATTTATACAAATGGATCAGATTACTTTATCAGTCTAATTTCCACAGGCAGGTCTAAGACAATCATCATGTCTTTTCCATGACTCTTTATCTAAAGTCTGTTTAAATCGAAACCGTTTGTGTTGGAAAACAAAAGGTGGTGTGTGTGTATCCCCCCAAAAAACATTTTAATTCAAACAATAATTTCTACATTGTTTGAGGCTACCTTTTTAATAATTCAAAAGATCTGTATTGTTGAAATACCCCAAAATCTAAAACAAACTTCCAACCACAGTTAAAAACTAAAATGTGTGTGTGATGATGAATAAACAAGCAGCTATTTTACATTAACACCATGAACGCCTATCTGCTGCACCCATGCAGTATGAGGAAACACTGTTAACAAGGGCATCAAACAAACCCGAATGGTACAATCATTTCAACAATGATTTTACTTATTTTTTCATACCTCTGTTTCTTAGCAACGCACCGAAAAAATACTATAAAGTGAGAGAAATAAACCTGGAGGACTGTACCAAAGGCGGATAAATTACATCATCAACATTTACATTTAGTCATTTAGCAGACGCTCTTATCCAGAGCGACTTACAGTAAGTACAGGGACATTCCCCCCGAAGCAAGTAGGGTGAAGTGCCTTGCCCAAGGACACAACGTCACTTGACACGCCAGGGAATCGAACTGGCAACCTTCAGATTACTAGCCCGACTCCCTCACCGCTCAGCCATCTGACTCCCAACATTTCCAAGAACTACTCAAACTTGTAACTCAAGTCTGCACCCTTCAATGCTTTAAATCAATTTACCCAAACATGATAATAAGGTAATTCGGCATAAAGTATTGTATCTAAACTATGACAAGATCAAACCTTACCTGACACTCCAAGGAGTTTGCTAGAGTTTTTAACTGCTCAGTGCTTACTGAGATACTGTATTGTGAATAAGAGGTGACAATGCAAATATCCAATCTTGCAATTAGACATCATGCAAACATGTTTTCTCTGTTTTGAAAAACTGACTGATTGCCAGTTGCATCACGTCTTCATTCCGTCTTCATCCACTTTGATGCTTTGGTTCACAGATAGGCCTCCCCACGTCCCCAGGGGTCCTCGGCACTGAGCTTCCCCCAACCCCTGATCTCCTACTTGGGTACCCCGTGTATACTGTCCCCCCTGTCAGCTTGCATCCAGTCCTCCCAGGCTAGCCATGCTGCTCTCTGCCCAATCGCCAGCTGTGCTGGTCTGTTTGTGCTAAGGTATGGAGCGTGAGTAGCAGCGATTGAGAGTGACCCCCTCTGTGGTAGCGCCGTGCGCTGATGCTAATCCATTTGAAAGAGAACCCCCTAACAGAATGCTAATGAGTTAGCTAGCTGGCGCAGCTCTTACAAGAGCTGCATGTTCCGATGTTAGCGCCTGCGAGGGCCACACTTAATGCCCGTGACACATGTTGCAGGATGTTTTTTTTCTTTTTCGTTCCCATCTAAATTGAATGACTGTGGTTACAGGCTTACAGCACACAGTGTCAGCCACCCAGTGGGAAAAGCTCGGCCAAGGAGGGAAAAAATCTGTCAACCAATGATTTATTAACATGATACTGTGACCCAATTACCAGATTTTGTCCATAGAAACCAGCCCAGTCATTCATGTGGTAGCCATATTTAACTATACATGCAACTACTCTTCAAGCACGGCATCAATGTTTTTGGGACACTCAATAATGGACCAAGTCAACCATCATACATAATCTTGTGCTTCTTTATAGCATGGGGCATGAGTCCTTATGTTATGTGCTAGGCAGGAAGACAAAACTCACTGCTGCCCAAACGATGCCATTAGAGGATGAACGGTAAAAATAAGTCTGTCGGTTAATTGGACGGTCAGTCTTGGATATGGCTCTGTAAAGAAGTAAAAGACGGAACACAAGTGTCCGGTCTGATGTGCTCCTCGGCCGACCATCTGATCTGAGGGAGGAGATCTTCTGCCTCGGGCATGATGGGAAAATCTCTGTACTCAGTGAATCGTGAACAGAGCTACGAGGATGGCTGAAGCAGTCTTAGTGGGTTGCTGTCAACACAGCCACAACATAACACATAGACGTAGTTGAAAGTTGTTTCTGGAGAAGCCAGAGGTTCTGAACATGTGTTGTGTTTGAAAATATAACTGAGGCAAAACAAATCTAATAATATCTTGAAAAAAATGATGGGAACATAAGTAAATTAGCCAAAAAGTGGTGTTTTATATTTGTCTTTTACAGCATGCATAGTTAGATCACTAATTTGGCACCAGCTACAGATCATCTCATTCAAACTGTCGCAAATATTTGGTCACATTAACACCCTTCGTAAAATTATAATCAAGTCGTGTTTACCAGCGTATGCCTGCTTAAGAGGATGAGCAACTCTGCCATGTCACTTCCCTAAAAAAAGAAATATATGTCACCAATTTTCAGTTCAGTCTGTGTAGTTTGTGAGGCTTTAATGTATGTTTTCTCTGGCTTTCTGTGACTGCAGCTGATTTCAGGCCAGTGCACTTACCCCAGGCAGAGTGCCAAGGCATAATGAGACATTTGGTTGTGAAATTCGGAATCTGACAGAATGCATTAAAGCCCAACAGACTGCAGATGCAGAGGGAGCAGCCAGGCCAAAGTGATGACTTCTCATTTCCTACCCATTACATCATATTTCCCTCCAGTTCTGGTAACACAAATGGCCGGATCCATGTGGTGGCTGTTACATTGTTTGCACTCAAATGCCAGATTGCCATTGAGATTTCAATCGTTACTCTTTTTTTTTCTTCTTCTTTCCCACAAATGGCCTAAAAAAGCTGAGGGAATCATGCTAGATACAGTTTAGTCCTTGAATTAGGATTATACTATGGATTATTGACTATATTAGATACTGTATTGGACTGACAGAAGCAATTCTACTGCAGTCTTGTGAAACTCTGTAACAAAATGTCGATGACATGCAGGATTAATCCAACCAAGATAACACTTTATAAATGATCTGAATTGGAATTGCCATTCTGTGCCCCCGAGTCAAAGCACATATCAAACCATCTTGCGTATCAGGAAGTTCCTCTCTATGACAAGACACGGGGTCAGCCCGTCCCTCACTACACACCATGAGGTCACGGCACACAAGCCTCTGCAGAACTGTGCTGTTGCCATGTCACACACGCCGTGTGACAAGCGTGATGTTAGAGGACGAGTAATGTGACATCTCCCAGGCAACTCGCACGGCCTCTGGGAATAAATAGATATGATCTGTCAGGGGTGTGAAAGGGTCAGCATGAGCTGAGGGTAGGATTCAGGCTAGGGAGGAGGCAGAGCCACCCAACACCAATAAGCTTGCAGTAATATCAAGTGTATCAAATATGTGCAGGAGCAGAAGGGTTTCGACTTTTGTATCTCTACAGAACCCTCTATAAAACCTTGTAGAACCAACATTGTGCTATTTTAAAACTTTCTTCTGGAATGTTTGAGGGAAAGGTTTATCAGGGTGTTCTAATTGTCTCACATCCCTGCATGTGAGATTTCGTTGTAACTGTTCAATATGAGTTCAGCAATGGGAGTGGATCTTCAACATTGCCTCTTGGGACGAGAACCTGCCGGAAAAGCCTGAGCCTGATCAGTCGTACCTTTGGTTTACCTCCCCATGCTAATTTAAAATGTCAGAATAAGGCCGACACAAGACCACCTCAAAGTGTATGTATATAAAAAAAAAGAGTTCTTTCAAAGGTTAAATGCAGATTCAGCCTGATTGTTTATGCAGTGCACACCAACATACATGACAAAACACATCAATAATATTTGCAACTGAGTTGACATCATTAGATGCTTACTCAGGAAAGGACGCTGCCTCAATCCCTAACCATGTCTATAACTATCTCCATAACAATGTTCATAAAAATGCTAATGTTGGTATGCTTCCTGCTCCAGCATACAGAGATAGGAAGCAAGAGACTGGAGAGTATTGTGAGAACCAACCCCCCTTTAAACTCCTGCTGCGGGCGGTAATCTAGTTCAGAGTCGAGGAGTCCAGACCCAGTAAATAACACCCAGGCCTGGAAGATTATCCTGCACATGAGCTGGAAGATGAGATCTGATCTGATATTAACACTAGAACATTCCTCATGGATGCATGGATCCAGGAGCCCACACACGACCCATCTGGCCGACACTGAGAGACCAGCCAACTCTGTGTGAAGGAGCTGTCCGTCTGTTACGTGGTGCTGAAACAACACTTTGAGGAACCAATGTTTCTATGTGTCTGTCTAGGGGAGGCCAATGACAAAAACATTCTAGAACCACTTCTGTGTCGTAAACAGAACTTTTCATCCATGTGAAATCCCATACACTGTGCAGTTTGGAAGCCAAAACTGTTCTGTATGACCTGAAAGTGAATGTAACGGTATGTGTAATATGTAATGTAATGGATAAATAGGTTCACATTGTACTGCTTGTTCCTGATATGACACATCAGGTGTTATTGTGACAGTGGCACACCAGGTACAGTACAGTAGATAATGGCTGTATTGAGACATATGTCCAATGTGTTGCTATGTTGTGTGTAACAATTTAAAATAGAAAATCTCCTAAAGTTAGACATGTAAGAACGCAAACAGGGCTGCTAATTTGTACCATCTGCTGAATTTAACTCTGTAAATAAATACGTAAATACGTGTTAAACAAAACATAAGAAAATCTGAGAGTTAACTGCATGGGTTGTGGGTTCTTCTCAGTCATTTCTCTGATTAAATCTTCCAAATTTGTTCAGGATTTCAAAACACAGGCAACAGTATTGACAGCATGTTTTGACAAAGCTGCAAATCCACTGAGATGTGATTACCGAACAAAACAGGGATGTGAACACGTACCTTGCCAACGTACAGCGGCTCATTGCCAGTGTACTCCTCCAGCACAAAGAACTGATTCCACACCCAGCTGCGTTTCTGTCTGCGGAGGCCGTCCCGCTGGTTTAGGGAAGAGCTCCAAGGCCTGTGGGGCTTATCCTCAGGGGACTCCACCTCCTCCAGGGCCCCAGAGATGGAGCTCACCCCCCAGCAGGCCTTCTCCCACAGGGGGAGCAGCAGAAGCAGGAGAGTCACGGAGGCTCTCCACACACCCCAGCCACACCACCTCATCTGGGCCCCGTTTCCCAAAAGCAGCCCAAGTTCCAGATCAGCCGGTTAAAAAAACAAACAAACGGGGGAAGTACAAACGTCAGGATAAAAAACGAGTCTTATCCACACATGTAGTGAGTCTCAGTTTCTCCAGAGAACAAGATGACTCGGAGAGAATACAACCCTGAAGGACTGTACTGGAGGGCTGGGATTGGAGGAGGAAGTCCAGCTGTCCTGACGGCTGTGGTGGTTGGTGGCACCTTGAAAGACTATGTGGTATCTCCCTCCAGTCTGAAGAAGGTTGACATTGAAGGCTGCTTTGGGGAGGTCGATGGCGATGGACAAGCTTGATTCTTCACTGTAGAGGTGAAGTAATTGACACCTATCAAAACAGAGAGAGAGAGAGAGAGAACGAGAAGCAAAGGGAGAGAAGGAGAGAGAGGGAGAAATCTCTGTCAGCAAAATTGCCTCTGTGACCGCAGCCACTTTCGACAGCAAGTAATGTGCTTGCTGATGCAACGATAATGACATTTTTTCGGCAATGATAAAAGGAATTGGCAAAAAATGAATAGACGGTAAATATAGTAAATACAATCAACACATCCTTCGGGGAGCTTGACTGTATACACCCTTGCATGCATAAATCAAGGAAATTGAATAATGTCAAATGTTACTTAGAGCATAAGTGGGGGGAGATGGCCTGCCTTTTCAATGTACACACAAGCAGAGTTTTTCCCCCGTAGAGGGTAACAATAGCAGGTGTTTGGAATATCAATTAATGTCGTTCTGCAGGGCTCCCATCACCTCTCCTGCAAATCCACCAAGGTCGCTATTCTGTCACATTTCTTTTGTGTGGGAGAGCAAAGCAGGGGGCAGGAAGGCTCACCACTCACACCTAACAAGCCACATGATCTGCGTGGTGAGTCCTCAACATCCCCCAGATTAAAAATAAATCGGAGCCGTCAGCAGCATGATGGACCTGAGCGCCCCTGACCCCTGGTCCCCAGGGCCCGCTAGCCAGGACGAGGCTAGCCAGGATGAGGCTAGGAGAGCTGTCTCTCAGACACCAGCCACACAAGCCTCGGCTCA
The DNA here is from genome assembly GCF_038355195.1 of Osmerus mordax. Lineage (NCBI taxonomy): Eukaryota > Metazoa > Chordata > Actinopteri > Osmeriformes > Osmeridae > Osmerus > Osmerus mordax. Next base: position 12,550,073 of record NC_090064.1, read on the forward strand.
ACAACGAGCACAGTGAGAGAAACAGATCAAACTGGTTCATATCGTGTTTAAAGGATGAGGTATAGTCACAACACAGCATGACAGAGGAAGATTTCTGTTTTTTAAAGCTTATTTTATCTGGGTGATTTATGAAAAGTTCTTCTGCAAACAACTTGTCAAGTGTATCTTTATCGAGTGAATGAAAATCATACTGTGTTTCTAGCATGTAGACTCATCATTTTACCTCTCCAAATTCCAACCACCCCCACACCAAGTTCCACTTGTGCAATAACCATACTGAAGAGTAACTAGTTAACAGATCATTTAAAAAGTAAAGTGTTGCCAATAGTGGTATGTTGGGTATAACTTTAAATCCACAAGTGACTGCAGCAGAGGAAACATGGGAGGGTAACAAGATCGCTGCTCCAGTCAGGACTTTGAATGAGGATGTGCTGGGGTCAGAAACCACACACAGTCTGCAGGGGAGGTGCTGAAAACAGACTCTTGAGAAACTGAGAGCTTGACCGCACATGTATTTATTTCCTCACTGACCTCTCTTTTTCCTCTCCTCTATGAATAGTATTGGCAGGTGCCTGAGCAATAGAGATAATAGCCTTGGCACATTGTGACCCCTTCTTTCCTTCACACACTCTCGAAACACCAATATGACTGTCTGTTCTTCCCCTCCAAGCAAAATGTGTCGCCATCAAATCCTGTGGAAGTCATGCACCAGGCTTCGCCATAGATACTCTAGATTTACAAAAGGGGTTGAATCATGTATAGCTTGCATTTTAGAAATATGTCACAGTTCAACAAATCATTTCAGGAAGTCGTCTTAGTTCATCTAGGTTTGAAAACGATAGTTCTAACAACAATGCTCAAATACCCAATGACAGAATTGGCCATTTGTTCTGATGACCCCTCCCACCTCTCTGACATTTCTGTTCCCAGCTGGTGTGCACACAAACACACAAACACACACAGAGACAAACCTTTAGACAAGAAAACCTTCAGGGTACCCTGCCTGCTTGATAAAGAAAGGGTCTGGACTCTTCCCACACACACAATGCACACACTTTGCACCCAAACATACAAATCAGACATACAAACATACAGTAGACGGACACAAATGGACCCCCCCCCCCCCCCCACACACACACACACACACACACACACACATAAACACACAAGTAATGCCTCTGCATGGCAATTTAATGGAAGCAGCAGAAAGTGGAGCACATCCAGCTTGAGGCAGAGTTAAGCCCGTGGAGGTGGGCTACGTTAGATGGTAACTCTGTGGCGGAGAAGCTAGGCAAAGGGTCAGGCTGAGGTGGAGTCTAGAATTAATGCCCCTTGTTTGTGCTTAACCCACAGCCATATAGATGAGAACTGGGGGTGAGTTGTCAGGGGAATCAGGAGCTTGATGTGATCTGCATCACTGAAGACTAGGAGGGAAGATGGGGAGTGGCGGGGGGGGGGGAGGGGGGGGGGCAGCTGTATTCAGTCTTCAGCTTTGAGACTTCCTTCTTTCTGTTCATCTTGTGAGGTTTTTAAAAGACGATAGGATGAATTGCGTTCTAAACTAATTAAATTTTGAAACTGTTCGTCTTGTGTGTAACATTTTAATTTGTTCTTGCAAAGATGTAGCAACAACAAAAAACCTTCTCTTTCTCATATCTCTCTGAATCTCTCTCCTTCCCACTCTCTTTTTCCCCCTCCGTCTCTCTCTCCTTCCCATTCCCTCTTTCCCCCTCCGCCGTTCTCTCCCTTATATTGCTCTCTCTCTCTTTTCCCCTCCATCTGTCTCTCTCTTCCCTCTCTCTCTCTCTCTCTCTCTTTCCTCTTTCTATCCCTTCGTCTCTCACTGAGGGGCCAAATCAAATCCCATTTACCAGAAACAGGATTACAACTGCATAGTAACCAATCATTCACTTTCTTTCTTTCATATCCTTCAAAATAGTGTATAGTTCACCCCAATTCAATATGGGAATTCAAACCAGGGAAGAAGGCTCCCTGACTGACTCAGACTTTAGTACTACTAAAGTTTTGGTGCGGTCTGTGAGCAATTTTCTATGGTACATGACGAGTGTGTTATAACCAAGCTCTTACTGTAATTCTAGTTCCGTGATCCTCTTGGTTTGATCACAGCAACATAGAATAGGTGGTTATGATAGCTAATAGAAATAGCAATTGGCCTGAGTGAAGACATAGAGACTAAGTATTTAGTGAGTTCAATACAAATAAAGAAATTCTAAAAGTCAGGTGCAACCTACCATATGACTTAATTAATACATTATTAGCCAATACAAACGAATACAAATAAATGAATTCATTAATTAATCTTTTAAATTGCAATGTGTCCACCTGCAACAGTAAACAACGTTTGAAATTAGGTTTTGCAGTGATTAATAGCATTGCTCTAATAAAAAATTAGCTGATTAATTTGGTAGGGCAAAATAACTGCTGATTCATGACACTATAAAGATTCCAATATCAAGTGACATTCATTCATTTAATTCATTTTCCAATTATGAAAGCATTGCTTATTAATTCAACCCTTTATTGGCGAAGAAATTAATCAATTATAGCTGGAGAGCATGAAAACGTACATTAATATAATATCTTAAAATCTGAGCTGTAACTATTCCGTATTGAACACCCACCTAGGCTATCTACTTTCAGCTCTCCCCTTAAAGGCAGTATAGTTTCTCTAATCCAAAACGAAGACAGAATAAGTCCTCCGTACGTTTGCAGGATGTTTTGCACACAATCCTGTCATGCTTGAGTGCCCCACGGAAGCATCAAGGCTGGGCTACCTGGGAACTCAATTCTAGTCTATCTTACCGCCAACAGACGAGCAGAATTCAAATAGCTTCTCAGCCTCTCAAAAAGCGTCATACCTCCCCCTTAGGCTACCTTCATACTTCTGTAAGTATCTAGAACGCCGGGCTGTAGTATGTTAAGATCATACTAAATGCCATTGGGCGGAGTACAAAATAAACCAGACACCGTTATAACAAAGTTTTTTCATGTCATTCAATTTTTATGTAATACTGTTTTATTTCAGTATACAACAAAGACGCACCTGTTTTCCAAGATCATCTTGTTGCATGCGTAGAGCGATCAACCTCATTCTTAATGTATATTCAACCTAGACTGTTCCATTCTAAATCCTCCACTAGACTGACAACATTTTACCAACATAACAGCTCAGGGTCAGCTGGAAGGTAATCCTACAGGAAAGGGGACTTGTATATATAATTTCAAATATCAAAAAAGACCCATGATGGCAAAACATTCCACAGAAAACCTTAGTCAACATCTTAGTTAACGACCGACCACTGCAGGAAACCCGTGTCTACTGAATACTAATTACAGAATTAGCGACCAAACCGTTTTTCATGAACTAACCATACAACAACTTCTGTAGATCCTATGGGAAACTGATCTATCCCTGAAACGCAACTGCTGCGAGCCTCAACTGCACGCACATGCTCAAATACGTTTAGAATGTACTCACCGAGTAGAAAGGATTCAACTTCATCACACATTTGGCAGCCGAGGTTGGTTTTAAGTGATAAAAGTTGAGGTTTCACCGCGTCCCTCAAATGCGTACGGCGTACCACTTGTGAGCATCGTAGGAATTATTCCTGGTCGCATTCAGAGTAATTAGGACGAAACTGAACTACGAACCAAACAGCGCGTAAATGCGCACACAAGCAGGAGCAGTGAGATGCGGCACAGTCACTCCGCGCTCAAGTCCGATCAGCTACTCTCTCTCACTCTGTCCCTCTCTCTCTCTCTCACTCGCTCTCTCTCTTTCGTTCGCACACACGCCCTCTCACAGTCACTCACTCAAACGAGCCGATGCTCTCTGAGTTGTTCCGAACGCTAGTATCTGACCAGTGCTTGCTCCGTTCGGTGGCACCCAGCTGCGAGGTGTTTGGCTACTCCCACACAGGCGGACACACCAAACACTGAGGAAGAAAAGCCCAAAAGAACACCAGAAACCACTAGAAACACCAAACACCGAGGAAGCATACTTCTGACACATTCAGTGGTTTACTTTTAACCTCAGCTGGTAACGCACAATCGTGTTACTAACTCAAAGCAATGGCTTAACATACGCAACAGGCTAAGATTTACATGGCAACAGGCAATTATAACGAGAGTTCTTCTGAAATCTAGGCCTACAGTATGAAACATTAAGTCAAGACTCCTATAGGAATGTCTTGACCTTGCCACAATCAATTGAAATAAAATGTGTTTATTTACAATAATATGCACAAAGTTGAACAAAGTCGTCAATGACCTTGAAAATCAAGATATGACATATCAACATGTACTTTACTCTACTTTGAAATTATGAAGTGATGATACGAATTTCTCGCTTCCATCTACATTTACATTTAGTCATTTAGCAGACGCTCTTATCCAGAGCGACTTACAGTAAGTACAGGGACATTCCCCCGAGGCAAGTAGGGTGAAGTGCCTTGCCCAAGGACACAACGTCAGTTGGCATGACCGGGAATCGAACTGGCAACCTTCGGATTACTAGTCCGACTCCCTCACCGCTCAGCCACCTGACTCCCTCCATCTATCAAAACTATCATAACTCCTTCTAGCCAAAATGCATGGCTCCTATTTTCAACATTTCATTTTATTTAAAAATGCAGTCTCAACTTACTTGCAGTGGAGTGTTGACTGTCTAATTAGCTTTGAAGATTGCCTTACTGAATTTTAATCAAGAATTACAATTATTGATTAATGTACAAGGACAACAGAAACATACTTTTGTAACAGAACATGCTCTTACATTTTGTTTAATTGCACCTCCAGTTTGACCTGTGGGGCCTGTCTCAGAGATTTGAAATTGATCCATTTAGTATCCCTCATTTCTGAGTAAAGCTAACTATAAATATGTTGTGTCACAACAAAGGGTTGTTTTTTATCCAATTAGTAAAACATCTCCTTGGGCTGCAGATACTGGGGAGGAGACTGACCCTGCTGAAGCAATGCTCATCTTCTAAAATAATCCAATATTAGACAGAATGTTGTTCCAGACCCCTCGTTAACATGCAGTAAATGAATACACAGAACTGTCTCCAATTAAATATAACCTTGGTACAGTACTGCAGTTTACGTACTATGTGAACGTAGTCTAATGAAGCCCAGATGTCGCAGTCCAATCGGAGGGGGGGGGTCGGGGGCTGGGGTGGGGGTCGGGGGCATTAAATGTGTGAAACATGAACAATATTTTGTTTCAGAGTGAGGAGCTTTGCAAGTAGCCTACTGTAGCATTTCCAATTAGGAGAGAACAGCTTCCAGCGAAGTGTTAAGTGTCATTAGTATGTGTTTTGTCACTTGCACTGAACTTACGTTTCTTGAAATACACCTGTAATCAAGTTTTTAAGTTTCCACGGACTCACTGAATGAAGTAAAGTATCAAAAGGTCAACCTCAAAGCTATTGTGAAAGAAACAAAACGATTATCCAACAGAACAATTATTATATTTAAGGCATTTTGTTCGATGCTTTTCGATTTGCAGGCTTGCTGCCAGCCTCAAGGACATTCCTGTCCCTGCTCTACAATATTCATGGCAGTCCGTACTCATCTATTTGTCACTCTTTTCTTTCTGGAATCTTCTGCTGTGCTCTGTGATGTACGGATGGTGAAGCAGGTGACCCTAACTAATAGAAAGAGCAGCCCCTGTCTGTCAGACGGGGGACGGCAGCCTGAACCGAGACGCAACCAGGAGGAAGAGCCCGGAAAAGGAGTGAGTCAGTGAAGGAGAATAGATAAACTGGAGGTAAAGAAAGACTGAGAAAGAACCACACCCGCACGCTTATGTGTGTGTGTGTTGGCAAAGGATGGACTGCTAAAGATGAACAAAAAAAGGAGTCAAGGTTGGATATTGTCGCTAAACAGAAGTTGAGCAGTGATAAGACGAAAGGGGAATAACAAAACCAGAGTTGGATGGAGAGAGAAAGTGAGAGGGATCAGAGAGTGTTGTACTAAAAACAATGAGAGAGGAGAGAGAGACGGACAGAGCGAGATGGGCGAGCTAGAGCGACGGAGAGGACGGACAGTAAGGGAGTGAGAGAGAGTGATAAGAAAAGAGAGGAGAAACAGAGAGTGGGCGGAGGGGGAGCAGCGGGAGGGGGAGGAGGCAGGTCAGCAGTGGGAGTTATTTAATTGCAGAGTGACATTGGGAGCTGTGCTAGTCAGCTCTTCCCCATCAATCAAACAGGGTCAGGAGATGCACGGAGTGATGTGGTGCTCGGCCTGCCACTACCCACTCCCCTGACCCCCCGGGCCGCCCCGCCTCTTCCTGCCCAGCTGACTCTCCCTCCACTCTCAACCCCACCTCCCTGACCCCACCAGCCCCCTCTAGGAGGACGCGTCTGATTTGTGTCTTTGTTCAAAGTCTAACGAGAGCAAAACACAAACAACACCAGGAGGAAAGAGATAGAGGTAGGAAAACTGGAGATAAATAGATGGATGGATGGATAGATAGACAAAGACAAAATGTACATTTTAAAGCAACACAATCAATATGACTATTAGCTATCTAAATGAAGGTTGGAATTCCTTTTTCAATAAACACTTCTCACTGTCGCTTCAAACAGATAATTGTTGAATTGATTTGTCAATTTCAACACAAAATTTTCCTAAATTCTGGTTGTTTTCAGTCAACTGTTCCATGGAAACCGTCATTTATGCACCCGTAATGTCTGGAATAACTCTATTACTAAGTAGAATGACAACACACTGGAAATATACAGGACATATCAGCTGCTTTCTTCGATAATACAGTCTGGCATAATTAAAATCTTAAATGGAACAGGTTCACGGTTGTTTATTTATCTTTCCATACTTTCCTAAAAAGACACCGTCCTCAACACCTTCAGTGTTTGCCACTGATAAGCAAAAAATGTCATCGTAAAGAGACTTCGCATTTTCTGCACACGTAGATAATTATTCATTTGATGTTACAAACTCGAGGCTGGCTCCTGTTTCCACGTATGCCTAAACGTGGCGGACCTTCCAGACAGTACTAATCGCACACAGAGCCTGTTACAAATGGCGGATATAAAACCGCTTAATTGTTTTCCTATTGATGTGAGGGCACATCAGAAGGTGTTTGGTGTCTGCATAATAAGAATGGACAGAAGAGGCCTGGTCTGTCAGTGCTGGTCCGTCGGTTCCTGGTCTCCCAGCTGCTTTGTGAAGCTCACAGGAAGGGGAGGCAGCCTTGGATCAGAGGGACGGGACCTTGATGTTCCTGAGACAAAGACAGCCAACCCCCCCCCCCCCCACAGGAAAGCCTCCCCCTCTCTTCTACTCACAAGACAGCATCAACACAAAAACATGGAAGCTGAATCCATTTGCATGAAGCAGGCCTCAAAAAGTCCTCGTCGGCTCTCAGAAACCGGGCGGTTTCCAGACTAATTGTCCATCCATTAAATATTGAGCGATTACATTTTCATAAGACGCTCTGTGAGAGGGTCGGGGGATCAAATGTTCTAATGGTGGATCTAATCAAAGTGGATTCAGCATATTGATCGATATGGTCATGTCCTCATTGTCAGTGAGGCAGCAGTAGCTGCAGGATACGATCATTCACTCCCCCATGCGCTGAGTACCATTCCTTAGTTTCAGAAAAAACTCATTCAGATTACACTCATTTAACTTGGCCTCTCCTCCTCCCCTCGGGTTCGTATAGATTAAGGGAGGTCTGGAAATGTTGCTGAATTGCAGCTCAGGACTTGACTTGCAGAAGGGGGCTCAGAGTGATGGGTTGGTGCAAACTGTGTAAGCTCTGGACAGAGAGAACGATCCAGAGATATTTGATGCCCTCATTTCAAATGACATGTTCAGGCTGGCGAGCACACTGGGTTAGAGAGGCATTAAACTCTGTCTACCATGTTGCTGACCTGCCTACACCCTCTACCACGCTGCCTACACCCTCTACCACGCTGCCTACACCCTCTACCACGCTGCCTACACCCTCTACCACGCTGCCTTCACCCTCTACCACGCTGCCTACACCCTCTACCACGCTGCCTACACCCTCTACCACGCTGCTTTCACCCTCTACCACGCTGCCTACACCCTCTACCACGCTGCCTACACCCTCTACCACGCTGCCTACACCCTCTACCACGCTGCCTACACCCTCTACCACGCTACCTACACCCTCTACCACGCTGCCTACACCCTCTACCACGCTGCCTACACCCTCTACCACGCTGCCTACACCCTCTACCACGCTACCTACACCCTCTACCACGCTGCCTACACCCTCTACCACGCTGCCTACACTCTCTACCACGCTACCTACACCCTCTACCACGCTGCCTACACCCTCTACCACGCTACCTACACCCTCTACCACGCTGCCTACACCCTCTACCACGCTGCCTACACCCTCTACCACGCTGCCTACACCCTCTACCACGCTACCTACACCCTCTACCACGCTGCCTACACCCTCTACCACGCTACCTACACCCTCTACCACGCTGCCTACACCCTCTACCACGCTGCCTACACCCTCTACCACGCTGCCTACACCCTCTACCACGCTACCTACACCCTCTACCACGCTGCCTACACCCTCTACCACGCTGCCTACACCATCTACCACGCTGCCTACACCCTCTACCACGCTGCTGACCTGCCTACATCCTTAAACGTACAGGAAAAATGCGAAGACAAAAATGTTTAGGGATACCTTTTCCGTACATTTATTGACGTATAATTTTTCCATTTTAATCACTTAACTGAAATCTAAAATGTTGAATCGGCATCATGAAATTCTGGATGACGAGCGCTCTACCCTGCCTTAAGCTGGATATGCTGGTCCCTCTAAATGTTGGACATCAAACCACAGCCGATGGCAAGCCTAGTACATGACCGCCAGCAAACTGATGACTCAGTCTCCAGCTAATATGATTGGTGACCACAGCTGTTAACATCACATATGAGCACAAACTCTCCTCAAGGACAATCTTGCTCATTGGTATTAAATGAGTGTTGCAAGATTACTAAGATGTGAACCCATGACATTCTTTACCCATGGAAAGCACAATCTTGTTTAATATGGGGTTTACATAGTTAATAGTTGTTATGTCAACATCTTCCGATACTCAAGAGAATCCTTTTTCACTACATGCACGCACGCACACACACGCACACACACACACACACACACACACACACATAAACCAACACCCTCTTACTTCCCCTGGTATTGACATCATGGAAATGAGTTGATGAAAAAGTTGATGAATAGTTGAGATAGTCTGGAGGTGCATGGAGATGGCAGGTCATCCTCCACTGCTCCCCCTCCCCCAGGCGGAGCGGCGCAGGCAGCTACAGAGAATCACACAGAGCGGAGGACAGACGTGTTCATTCACCTCTGTTTGTGTCGGCAGAGATAGGATCCTGATCCGAATCCTAATGACAACCCAGAGCAGCGCTGTTTCTGCTCCTGCGAGGGGACGCGCGTGTGTGTGTGTGTGTGTGTGTGTGTGAGAGTGTGCGCATGGGTGCGCGTGCGTGCATGCTTGTGTGTCTGGGTGTCTAGGCCTGTGTAAGTGTGCATGCGTGCATTATGTGGGTCTGTGTGTGCCCTCATGTGTGTGTGTGTGTGTGTCACGGAGATGGATGGCTGTGACAGCTTGAGTAAAATCACATACTTGACAAAACAGCGAGCTACCTGAACACACAAGACACGAGACAGAATAGGAAGGAAGAGTTGAGAGTAAACATTTAGTTTATGAAGAATTTGAAGTTATTAAGGTTGCGCACCTCCCCAATGGCACATTTTTCAAAACTTGCCTCTAAAGTCTAAATTTCACATGCTTTGATGCTCTGACATGCCCTGCAAAATAGACAATGGGACTTGCATCTTATGAAGCAAACTTGACTTTGTAAAATTGAAGAAAAGGATGAAATACCGCCTGCCAGGGGAATGTAAATATTGGTTATATCGTTATGTGCACAGTGGAAACCTGATGTTTGCCCACCAACTATATACAGTAGAACTGTTCAGAGTTCAGGTAGGGGTTTCAAACACATTTTATTCCCTTTTATAGCTTATGATAATTCAATCTGCTGCTCTCTTCATTCTCCTGTTGTGCTTGGTGCTAGGGTCGTTGCAGAGCTCGGGGTTTCCATCAGGACGTGTCAGAGAGGCTTCGCAACAGATGCTCCAGAGATTCTGACAGCAGGCCTTTTGATGTGTGTCACCTCCAGACGCTCCTTTTGTGAGAGAGGAGAGAAATGATGTTTTGTAGGTAAGCGTTATTCAAGAGGCGGGATGAATAGAAGAAAAATAGAGGAGAGAGAGACAGAACAGAGACAGAGAGAGGGCTAGAGAGTGACAGAAATGGAAAGAGAGAAGGGAGAAAGAGAAAGAAAATGAAAGGAGAGCAAGAAAGAGAAACAGAGAGAGAGAGAGATAGATATTGGAGGAGTGGGAACGAGAGAAACAACAGAAATAGCGGGCCTTTGTCATTCAAGACTCTTTTCCCAGGAGGAGAAATGTGTGTTCACATGCTTCACTGGTCGGGCTGAAAAACACAGAGGCCTGTAGCATTCACGCTCACCTCACTGGGCCTCGGTCCTCATGGTTGCCTGGCTGGCAAAGAGCTTGTTAACACCCCCCTCCCTCCTCCTTCCTCCCACCTCCCCATCCTCTCATCCATTTCCTCTCCTCCCTCCCCACTCTTCCTCCCCAGCCTCACAGACACCTGTGCACTGTATGCTCGGACAAAACAGAGGGATTCCAGCCACCGCAGCGCAGAGGCAACTAACAAGGTCTCTCATTCTCACTGTGGGACAAAGGAGAACAACAAACAGGCCCGGAGGCAGAGCTCCAACTATCCTGCTGCTTCTGGCCTCACAAAAGACCCCCTTGGATAACACCAAATAGAGCTGTGTCCCACACAAGTCTGCAGGCAAAATTCTCCAGTGACATGATTGTGGACTTGACAGAGGGACCAGAGCAAAACAGGTATTCGAGGATCTCTGATGAACTCGAAGAAGAAGGTGGAGGCAGGATGAATGGCTGGGTCTAATGAGTGGAAGGAGCCAGGCCCGGGATGACACATAGCACCCACTACCTCTCTTTTGCAGATGTCATGAGAGAGTAAGGTTGGTTGTTGCGAGGGTTTGCTACGTTAGCATTTCCCATCTCTCTTGGGGCACATGATTCTCTTTCATGAAAACATGTTCTATGTTTATCTGTGAAACGAAGAAAGGATCATATTAGTTTGGACTGCAGGGGAGGGAGAAAGAGAGAGTGAGAGAGAGAGAGAGAGAGAGAGAGAGAGAGAGAGAGAGAGAGAGAGAGAGAGAGAGAGAGAGACGAGAGAGAGAGAGAGAGAGAGAGAGAGAGAGAGAGAGAGAGACGAGAGTGGAGGTGAAGAGAGATTTTTGGATACATTATTATCATCAGTATGTACCAGCCTATTCCTAGCAGGATGGTGACACATACTCATTAATACATTGTCCCTGATGAATGGAAGCAATTGAAACACAAAACAGAAATTGCACAAAGATTAGCATCTCTGGGTGCCAATAGGAATAACACAGCATTTCTCAAACTAAGCCAAACAGTGCTTCTAGCTCATAACATCAACACCATCCACTCCCTTTCAATCCTTTCCCTCAATGTCTCTTTCTCTCACTCACTCACTCTCTCTCTGTCTCTCTAACCCCTCTTAAATCAAACTCCAACAGTAACTTTCACATATGTCTAAAGCCATGCACTGCTAGAGGGAAAAGTCAATTTGGAAGCAGAAAAAGACAGAGAGAAAGAGAGAGCGAAAGAGAGAGTGAGACAGGGGTCCAGCACTTCCTGTCTCCCTTCACATCAGAGTTTCCCTCAGCAGTGAAGCTGTGGATCAGCGGTCCAAGCTGGCAGCACTTGATTGAGCCAGGACCCCCAGGGGTGCTGTGGCAGAGGGCCTCCGCCTGGCTCAGAGCCCCCCTTCCACTCAGGGGGCCTGGGGTGTGTGTAGGCCACACTGGCTTAGGCTGACATGGGGCCTCCCGGGGCTCCCACGCGGCCGGTAAGATGAGGCCGGGAGCGGGGACCGGCAGGGCGAGGGCGGCTTGACTGGGTGGTCCGTGTCCATCACAGCTTTCATTTCCGGAGCCACTTCATCGATTCCCGGGATAGCTGACATTGGTGACAGCCTCTTTTAATCTGCTACAAAAGGCCTGACCTACCGAGCCCCTACCCCCCACCCCCTCCTCCCTTGCAGCATCCAGACAAGCTAGCTGGCCTCTGGAGCCCGACTCTCTCCGCAGGATAGAGAAATATCCCCGGCTTTCTCTCCCTGGGTATCTCCCTGAGAGCAGGGTCACAGTCATACCATCTGAGAGGATGGGGGGCTTCTCACATGGATAGAGAATAAATAAATCTGGCCAATGAGGTCAGCGAGGTTTCTTCATCAGGCTTCTTGAATCCGCCAGGGGGGCGATCTCATCAAGAGGATACAACAGGGTTTTAATGGTAACACGGGGGGAGCCAGACTTCTGATTGGAGGGGCCTTGTTGGTTTGTCCCTTTGACCTACAGGAGACAGTGGGGGAGGAGAGAGGACGCAATTCTCTAAATAACTGTTCCAACAAACCATCAGTTGCGTCGCACTTTGGCAGCAGATAGGCTTGATATTCCCTGAACACCAAGTTCAACAGTTATACGAGAGCCTAAGTGTGCGGGTGTAGGTGTGTATGTCTGGAAAGCATCACTGCGGCAAAGGTGATGAACACTGTCATGGTTGGACTTTGATGTATGATCCTGTGAGCAGGGTGAGGGTGGGGGGGGGGGGGGGGGGGTGCATGTGAAGACACAAGTTCACATTTTGCCAGTGAAATTAAAAGTCATATTGAGAAAGTGGAAATTAATGTAAGCTATCAATTCAAGCCTTAAAATATGGGGACATATTTCAGTACTTCATGCTGACGTGTTTTAATTAGACCATCAATAGTGAGGCAACACTGGCTAATGGGGCAGAAGACACTGTCAGGACACGATACCTTGCCTACATTTCACTATTGTTCTCACACAACATTTACTGCTGTCATCTCCAACATTATCCAAAGGAGGAGGGGGGGGGGATTGGGCCAGTGGGGGACTTTTTTTCTCAGAAATGACAAGATTAATTGTATAGCTGGTTGCTGTTTCTCCTGGGCAGGCTATGGACGGTACATGAACACAGAATGTTCTGGAGTAGTGTGACAATTTGAAAACGTTGTTGTAATAGCCCTACAAATCATATTTCAGCCACCAATGAAAGAAAGAAATGTATCCATCATTTGAACTGGTGAGGTGACTGGTAATGGTGGCAACTTTACAGCAGGTGGTTGTTTTAGTTCAGAGGAAGGCGTTTAAGGGTGCACGTCTCAGGTACGGTGCAGCCTGGGACTCAGATCAGTGATTTAATTAGGCAAGCTGACATCATCTGAGAGGTGACTGGGAGGAAAACAAACTCTGTGCAAAAGTTACTGTCAGAGTCTCAACGCCTTGTTCATTAGCGACACACACTAAATGGTTGCAGCTCCCCCCACCACACACACATATATACACACACACACCTCCTCCCTCTCACACCCCATCTCCCCCCACCTTGAGAATAAATAAGATAAGGTAGAGAAATGAAAGCATCCATCATTCAAAGAGGAAGAGGGTAATTCATCTGGCCCCCTCCTGACAGCTTTACAACTTTGCTCGCTATTCTGTTTTAATTGGCAATCATGAATTAGCTGAACGAGGGGTCCGCTCATTGCTGCCATCTCTCTCCTCTCTCTCTCTCTTTTCTGTCTCTGTCCTTTCTCTCTTTCTGTCTCTCTCTGTCTCTCTCTCCTTTGTGTCTCTCTCTCTCTGTCTCTCTCTCTCTGTCCTTTCTCTCTCTCCTTTCTCTCTCTCTCTCTCTCTCTCTCTATCTTTTTTGTCTCTCTCCTTTCTCTCTGTCTGTCTCTCTCTCTGTCTCTCTCTCCTTTATGTCTCTCTCTCTCCTTTCTCTCTCTCTCTCTCTCTCTCTCTTTCATTGTGGCTTCTAATTGGGTGGACTTGATTGGTTCCAAAGATAGGGGCACACAATGCGTTCTCAGGATTGACAACTCATTTGTTGCTATGTAATTAGGCTTGAGTCTAGCAAAACACACCATTTCCTCTGGCTCAGTTTACTCTCGTCATCAGGCATCTTTCATCATCTATTTATCTTTATTTCCCATTCTTATGGCTCCAACAGTGCTAGGAGTGCATGGGTGTGAGATATAGAATGTTATTTAAGCTTCCAATATCAGTATTGCATTTCTGAGTTCAGTCCAGTTGAAGCTTTGATGTTAAATGTCATGTGTCCCTTATGTCAAGCAATTACCAACTGGAGGGTTAAGTGAGTGAGATCACCACAGGGTTTGGTAAAGCTGGGATTCATGTCAAATGCCAAATGTTTCTGATAACCATCTCGATGTATCGTCTTTGTTCCAGATTGTGACTATGGTTGGTTTTATGGTTATCCTGAGAAGTCTGAAGAAATCTGTGAACTGCAAACACACCCATCCACCTACCCATCCACAATGAGGAAAACAAGTCTGGGACAAAGGGTCACACACACACACACACGCACGCACACACACACATGCTTTTAGAGAAACGTATTGAAGGAAAGAACGAGCGTTAGCTCCCCACTAACCTACTAATCTTCATTTCCTGAACTCATATTTGATGGAGAAGAGATTAAAACCGCTCCTTCAGATTGACCATTACACGACGGAGGAGGTGTTTAAGAGGATTTAAAAGAGATGTTCTACATATTCATAGGTGCATTGCTTCCCCGCCAGTTCATAATGGACTTTTTATGACTATGAATCTCCCCAAGGCGATCCTTACTGAGCCTATACTTTTACATATAGGGTCAAATGTTCAAAGCTTTCCTCCATTCTCCCTCCATTTAAAAATAGGAAAAAAGGAATTAAACATTAATATGCTGATGAATAAATATTTTGTGTCTCCAGGACTCAGCGTTTTTTTCCCCACATCCCGCAGCTGGCTTAATTAAGTCTTCCTCGAGCCTTTTGTAAATTAACACATCTCTTCCAAAGCTGCTCCAGTGTTTAGCCTCGCCTTCTCTTTTGCAGAGAAAATGGAAAATTAGCGAAGCAGCTTTTTCTGTGCAGTGATATGTCACAGGGAGCGATGCATAATTACCCCAACTCAGAGTAGTCCCTGTTTTAACTTACAGAGCAGTTTCCACCACTCGGGCGACACGCGCCGAGCGCTCTGGGCTAAAGAGTGTTCTGGATGTCTTTGTACTCACCAGTGCTTAAGGTGTAACCCTTGGTTCTGTAATGAGCTACTTTTATTCCTATGCTAGGAGGATAGAGTTCAGATAATGAACTGAGAAGGGTTCAGATAATGGGCTTGGCTTTCAGCTGACTGTTGGACATTATCCTGTTAGCTGAGGCATTTAAAACCCTTTCATAGGCAAATCAGTCCTAGGCCGATGTAAGTATAGTGGACAGTGGTATACAGTCCAAGTAGCTTGAGTGTTTAGGAAACAAATCTAATTCATTTCAGACACACCTGTGACATGGAATACAGTGTTAGCTCCAGACATGGTTAGTTCTATATTACTCCAGACAGGGTTAGTTCTATATTACTCCAGACAGGGTTAGTTCTATATTACTCCAGACAGGGTTAGTTCTATATCACTCTAGACAGGGTTAGTTCTATATCACTTTAGACAGGGTTAGTTCTATATTACTCCAGACAGGGTTAGTTCTATATCACTCTAGACAGGGTTAGTTCTATATCACTCTAGACAGGGTTAGTTGTATATCACTCTAGACAGGGTTAGTTGTATATTACTCCTGATGGGTTAGTTCTATATTACTCCTGATGGGTTAGTTCTATATTACTCCTGATGGGTTATTTCTATATTACTCCAGACAGGGTTAGTTCTATATCACTCTAGACAGGGTTAGTTCTATATCACTCTAGACAGGGTTAATTCTATATTACTCCAGACAGGGTTAGTTCTATATCACTCTAGACAGGGTTAGTTGTATATCACTCTAGACAGAGTTAGTTGTATATTACTCCTGATGGGTTAGTTCTATATTACTCCTGATCGGTTAGTTGTATATTACTCCTGATGGGTTAGTTCTATATTACTCCTGATGGGTTAGGCTCTGTTGTCATTCAGCGCACGGTAGCTCCCATCCTGCCAGCTCTCCTCGCTGTGTTTGTTCTCCTGGCGTGTGTTCACCACTCGGACAGCGCTCTCACGTAGGGCCGCGATCGGTGATAAATGTGACGTTACTCCATCAAAGGATCATTAAATGTCAGGTCCTGCCGTGACAGCGGAACGTCTGGGCAGGAAGTCAATGGTGGCAGGGGGAGGTGGGAGAGAGAAGGGAGGTGGGGGAGAGAGGGGTTGCGGAGAGAGGAGAGGTGGGGGACAGAGGGGAGGGGAGAGAGAGAGGGGAGGTGGGGGAGAGAGGGGTTGGGGAGGGAGGAGAGGTGGGGGAGAGAGGGGAGGGGAGAGAGAGAGGGGAGGTGGGGGAGAGAGGGGTTGGGGAGAGAGGAGAGGTGAGGGAGAGGGGAGGTGAGAGAGAGAGGGGAGGTGTGGGAGGGGGGACCCAGAGGGACAGCACGCTGGGAGGGATCGATGGCTCATCTAGCACAACCCCCCCCAACTTAACCCCCCAAACCCAAGCCCACACAAACACAGACTAGCTCATCTCACACTATACTCACAACTTGGAAGCAATTTAAGTTGTGCTAACTGGATAACTCTGTTAGCAAATCTCAAACACATATGAATGTATATATACAGTATATTTATGTATATACCGTATATAGACCAGTATTAAGGATGTATATATATACAAGCAAAGTGTGTGCGGGGATGACTGTTCATGTCCTTTGATGTAGTCCAGAAAAACACAGACAGTCAACTGAGGTATTTATAATAGTGACACAGTGGAAGGTCTTTCAGGGAAATTCCTCTGCAATGACACCACTTTCATTCATGGGTTGAACATGTATTATAAACTATATTAAGTATATCATTTCATAATAGAACCTTTGTCCACTACCGGTCAAACAGACAGAGAAGACCATCAATGCATTGTCATTAACAGCAAAGAGAGGAAGCATCAGAGAATAAGTCAAGGATTCACATTAACTGAATCTGAATGGATGTTTTTTTATTGGACTCCGGCCTTGGTTGGCCAAAGGGAACCTTGACCGTGTTGAGTGATGACTTGACTGCCCACGGATTCTATTTCCTTCTCCTTGACAAGCGTGAAGCTTTCACCTCTCACACTCATCCTTCTAAACACAGAGAGGGGGGGGGGGGGGGAAGGGGGGGAGAGGGGGGGGGGGGCGTCAACATGTTGAGAGAGGAAATAAGGAGATCCCATCTTAAGTCATTCTTCAGGCGGAGAGGCAGACAGTCGTGGTTTCTTGACTCAGCAAGTTTGTTTGTTTGCATCATTGAGACGTCAATCAGAATGCCACTGGGGCAACGGGGGTAAGGGGGGGCAAGGGGCTGGGTGCAGACAAGGTCACCATGGTGACAGGACAGAAGAGAAACAGTGACAGACATTACTTTACACACATTCTGAAGACAAACATTTCCTGTTGTTTTACGTCTTGACAGGCACGGACACATAAACACATTTTCCTTTGATGCAAGTGGTGACAATTATGGCACAAACTTCCAAGTCTTCCTTCAAGCAATACCTACAATTCAGGTGCAGTGCATCTATTGGAATACGAAATCCGCAGTCACCTCCAAAAAGTAATTGTTTCATGAAAACGATAACTGTGATGAGGTAATCGCTCAAGGACAGGAGGAGAGGACGTAACAAAGAGACTCGCAAAGTGCAGGAAGTCAAAGGGACAGAGAAACAAGAGAACATTTATCTGTGCGCGAGCGACCGTCGCTGCAGCCTGAAATCGTGACAGAGGTAAATGAATCAGTCTATCAGCCAGACACCTAGAAGACTGCATTTGGGGAGTTGGTCAGGATCAACTCTTTAAGGATGTTTCAGAAGAGTGCGATGCACCAAGGTCATCCTCACATTGCATCAAGCCAGGCGCTGGAAGGGTGTCTTTTGTTCTCTCCTGTGAAGTCTTTTCTTTGCCAGAGGTAACAATTAGAACTCATCTGTCAGAGGCCGCTAATGTGTTCATTCCAGATTCCACACTGAAACTCAAAGTTGTTCCTCAGCTTTTTCATTATTGTAATTAAAGCCCTCCTCTCTCCCAGATGCCTACGTTTTCAGGATTTGATTTTGTTTGCACGTAGATTGGGTGTGTTATCTAACTGTCATCGTAACTTGTATTCAATAAATCGCTGCAAGCCACTAGTGCTGTTCAAGTGTGGTCCGCCGTTTGTGTCTGCAGATAAGGATCGTGTTGAAGACAGAGTGGTTGGATTTCATTTGCTTCATCTATTAAGTGATAATAACATGGCAGAGATGATGGAAGAGTGCCTCACAGTGTCACACAGCTGTGGCAATGTCAATCACCTGTACTTGTCTGTCCCTCGTGGGAACACACTGTGTTTTCAGTGAGTTTGATCAAAAGAGACACCCCAGGCCCCGCAGAGAGAGGCTCTTTAACTAGTGTCCATACAGAGGCAAGGGCTGAGAAGAGAGAATGACGCTGTCTTAACCTCTTCAATCCATCTAACTCCTCGATTCTTGTACACGCTGATGTTTTGTCTTACCTGAAGGTCGATGGAGGCCATCTTTGTCGGTTTATTAAAAGTAAAACATACTGCAATTTCACCCAACCCTGACATGGCCAATGTGCAGGGTATGTGAATGAAGTTG
This sequence comes from Osmerus mordax, assembly GCF_038355195.1. Taxonomy (NCBI): domain Eukaryota; kingdom Metazoa; phylum Chordata; class Actinopteri; order Osmeriformes; family Osmeridae; genus Osmerus; species Osmerus mordax. The sequence continues at coordinate 12,568,918 of NC_090064.1, forward strand.
AAGACAAGGACATCTGCTTCCAAAAAGGAGAAGGTTGGTTTGGAGGTATTGCACTCTGTGTCCTTGTTTCTTTGTGCTGCAAGTCATTCAATGTGCTTTCTAGTTAAGGTTGTTCACTGGATATACATTTATTTATTTTATTTAGTGAATACATTACATACACAGACTTTACATGAATTCTTTAGATAAGCAATATACTGTATATTATACATGTAGTGTAGTTCATGAAGCCATCTTAAGAACAAGTTATTCTTCCTTTCTGTCTTTTGAAAGCTGAAGTCCTTGACTCGAGTTGTAGTGAAATTTGAAATAAATACTTTACTTATTAAGGTTTACTTAAAATCCCTCAAATTTTTATTAGGGCACAATAGTGCAAATAACATTGTAAAATTAAAAGTAACTTACGTCACTCCCCCACCATCCCCCAGCCCCCTCACCCCATCCCCATGCCGCCCAAAGGATCTAAATGAAGAGCAGCTCTTTTCCTCATTCAGCCAATTGAAACTCATTCTTCCACAAACCAGCAGACTGTGGAGGTCTCTGCCAAGTGACAAGCAGTCACACTGGAGTGAACTTGGATTTGGGCATATTTCAAGCAGGATTCAACCCCTGGCACTTGAACGAGGGTAGCTTCTTGGGCTGTTCTCCTCTGGGGATCGCTAACAAGTCTATTCCACGGGGTCCTCCGGAGAGTGTGGTAGAGAGATAAAGGGCGGGCGACATTGTTTAACTCTAGATCCTGACGCAGCGTTCCTGGGCTGGCGAGATGGCACTCTAATACATTTACAATGTAGAAATCAGCCCCGGTCCCTTTGTCCCTGTAGCCCTTGTCGAAAATAAAGAATGCATTCAACCACATTCCTTCCATCTCAAGATTGCAATTTTGCTGTTTTCCTGCCCCCCCTCTCTCTCTCTCTCTCTCTCTCTCTCTCTCTCTCTCTCTCCTTCTCACTCACTCTCTCTTTCTCTCCCTAACCAGCTTTCTTTTCCTTTCAACTGGGCCTTTCATTCCACAAACATCTGTTGGCAGAGAGGGATCCCTGGTCTCGGAAGGCTCTCTCTCTCTCTCTCTCTCTCTCTCTCTCTCTCTCTCTCTCTCTCTCTCTCTCTCTCTCTCTCAGTCTCATACATTTCATTACCAGACACAATGCAGCTGAAGGGAGTTGACTAACAGCAGTTGCTGTACTTTTTTGTCTCATTCTGATTTTTGAACATAAATTCTTGCTGTTCTTTCCACATGAGTGTGATTATGGAAAGCAGAAGTAATCGTTGCCACACACAACAAGATGTTTTTGCTGGGTTATGGATAGTCTGGACCTTTGTGTGTGTGTTTTGTACGGCGATGCTGCTGTTAGGAGTTCCCTCTGGGTGGAAAGTTCGCACAGGCATCAACAGATTCAGACACACACACATCAATAGCAAGACATGTTTACTCACAGAAAGGGACACTGGCCCTTAGTCTCCTGTAGCAGGGTCACTTCTCTGAAGACACTGAAAGTGAAATCACTTGTTTTTATGTAACAGAAGAACAACACCATTTACTGTAAGAAATCATTGCTATGGGTTTAACAATTCACCATTGAATAGCCGAAGTAACCATGAAGTATAATATTGTCTACCAGCCAGCTTTATTTGGTTGGTGAACAGCAGAAAGACTCCTCAGATCTCCTCTATGCTTCTGTCCTCTCCAGCCCATCCCTATGGACATCCCTGCCTCAGCCTAACTATCACAAGCCAAGCTTCTCTCACACACCAGAAACTCTGGTCTGAAAACTGGATAATAAAATAATGAAAAAATAGGGCTTGGTTAGAGTGGAACATTTGAAAAAATGGAAGAAATTACTTATTTAGTCATTCAATATAGTTGTTGAGGAAAGAAAAATAAACACATTGATTAATCACATTGAAGCACATTAGTGAAGGGTATGGACTTTGTTTGTATCGGGTTTGTTTATATAATGAATCCAAGAGTCTTATTCTGGCTTGTCTAATAAATAGTATTCTCTATCCATATAAAAGTGTTTGTCCTGATTGTATTTTGACATGTGGAATATAATTCCATCCTCTCCAGAATCCTCCAGAAACCAACGTTGGTAAAAGAATATAGCAAAGCCGTCATTTTTAACATATGAAAAAAATCACCTGGCTTATTTCTCTGTGTGTTTGATGTACACTTTGATTGTGTGACAGGATAAAAGAAGGATAGGTGTGAATAAAAAGAGCCTTTCTTAAAACTGAAATAGTTTATTCATAAAGCTGTCACCAACCTGAGAATGCCTCAAATATATTTTTTCCAGAATGTGCAGGTTTCCCGGAGTCAGCCTCATAACACACTCAAGGTTTACAAAACCTCGGATTTTAATATAATTCCTGCAGTAATTGGCTCCTTTCATCTGTCAGAACCTATTGTACCCATCACTAATGACTGACGGTGTCGGCAGTGGTAGATGCTTGACTGAGACTCTGGGTTACGTGCTTAGCAGCAGGCAGACACACTGGTAGACAGTGTTCATTTGAAAAGTTAAATATCAACATTACCAATGGGAGTTATGACAACTTCTTGATAGTGAGTCTAAATGTTGTGTGCTGGAATTCAAACTTGTGGAGGCGTGAACCAAGCAATGACCAGTCCAGTGCGTTCAGTAGCATGGTATAATGCAGTAATATATATAACCATAACTTACCACTGACTGACACATCTTAAAGCAGAAGCTAGTCTGAGAATGGAGAATACTGATACAGGTGATAGTGAAGACACATCATCTCAGGGTGACAAGGTATTGTTTCATTGCAGGTCTCCATGTCCTCAAGAGAGATCTCAAGACTGAATCTCTTCATTCTCAGCCTCATCCTGAGGATCTAATCCTCCTATGCAGTAGGTTAGATGTCTCTACATTAGGATCTAACAGGCTGCTGGGCCCCTTCATGTAGCAAGGAAGACTAACTCCACTCTCAGTGGGCGTTCTCAGTCTTGTCATACAAAAACACCAGGTTTGAAGATGAGTTTCTAAACCCAAAGAGCCAACCTGTTCAACACTGCATTAATATTATACATCTGCTTTTCGTGAGACAGAACCAATATAAGAGAACAGTCTGACCCCTTTAGATTAGGGAAGAATGAGATGTAGGTGGGGTGGGGGGGTGGGTGAACGTTGCAAGAAGTATTTACAGCACAATACATGTAATGTCTACATTCGCCCCATGATGCGTTGAGACCAAGCCACCTTCTCTTGTGTTGTAAAATATCCACTACAGATCTCCAAAATAATGACTTGATAAGGAAAAAGGCACACAGAACCACAATACAAGCACGGCAGTTGTATCCTAGGGGTGAAATGGGGGGGGGGGGGGGGCGGGGGGGGGGGGGGGGGGGGGCGGGCCAAGCAGTTTAACCCATCTCCAATTAGCTGTGAAAGTCCTTTGATTTTAATGCAGCACTGTGGAGCGTCAGTACATGTCCCTCACCCCTCATTATCCCACAGTCTAATTTTCCATGGTCGCTGCCAGGATCTCCCCAGATATACCGCTGCAGCTTAATTACTGCAGCAGGGCCTGCAGACCGTCCGTCTGAAGGACAGTGGGAGACTGAAAGAGGGAGGAGGAAGAGGAGGAGCAGAAAGGGGGAGGATATCAGGAGACGGATCCTTTACAGAGGTAAAGGCATGAGAGTCATGAGGGAATGAAGGCTATGGATTTATATTTTACACCACGCTGTCGTAGAGATCAGAGACATGGCAATGTGTTGCTTATTTCACATTAATTACGTGCAAGAAAAACTTCCAGTGTAGATAAAAATGAGACATCTACATAGAATTTGGGGTTCTAAAAACCCTGTAGAAGGTGAGTTTACCTAAGGGAGTTTACCTGGAACCTTTTTCTTTTCAAAGGATCTCCTGCAGGGACTAAAGGTTAGACATACAGTCCCATCGAGTATACTTTCCACCTCTTCTTCTCCATCTTTTCACCTTCCAAAATCTGTTTCTTGTTTTTCAGACAAACACAGGGGCAGCTGGAAGGCAACATCTAACATTTTTATTATTTACATCAAAGACAAAAAAGACAGTGAAAAAAGCGAAACGACTGGGTTGACTTACCAAAGTTACTGGCAATATTCCATGAAATATACAAAGGGATTTTTCTGACACACTCACCTGCCACTTCCTCATGATCTTGGAGTCATGTGTTTTTGCGCAGGTAAAAAAAACGACTTTCATCTTGCTACTGTCTACTGATAGTTATATATCAGTTTATTTGAGTCAAAAGACAGATAATTGAGTGGTTATGAAGTTTCTGGGGTTTCAGGGTCACATCTTTGTTCCACAATAATGAACCTTCAATCCCATTTCCAAATACTTACCAACCAATTAGTCACTATGCCACTAAGTTATAATAACTAAGTTCATACTGTGAATGGTCATGTCAGCATGGTTGCAGAGGTACAAAAACAAAGGAGTGTACAGTAAACTAATAATTCTCCCTTGGTTGACCATCCATGATAGAACTATAGTGATCAAAGATATTGTGTTACAGCAGGTACTTGTTCACATGTAAAGATGTGAGTGTTTAACCTCACGCCACCTCTCCGAAGACAGAAACTCCATGAATGTAGCCTACAACGGGCTACAGGGTGATAGATTGGAGAGGTAAACTCGCATGCGAGAGGTTACGAGTTTCCAATAACGATAAGAAGCCTGTCCATTTACCCTCCTATCAGGCTCTCACCACCACTGCAATTTGCGTTCTGTTCCAGCGCTCGTTTTGTCTGATTTAGTGGCACTAGCGTGTGCTATGGCATCTATTCATCTGTGTTTAACATCTCCAGGGCCATGGGTTCACCTACCGCCCCGTGTTCCCGCCGGAGCTTATTAGCCGCCACGGCTACCGGCAACGCTCAAGTTAATTACATGAATGGACAAGTATGTGCCGAGTTGCGGCACATACTGGTTTTATCACCGAAATAATTTCACATAAATCTGACAAGAATGTCCTGAGGTGATGTCTACTAACGACTACTGCGTAATTCTCACCTGTTAATTTTACTTTGCAGGGTATTTCCTTAGATTGAACTCTCCTCCTTCAAAGGCCAAGTAGATGATTTAGCCGCAATTGGCGTTATCATTGGTTCCTATCTGGAAGTAATGCATTCTGGTAATGATATTGAGAGGTAAAGGTTTGAGATGTAAAGTAATAAACATGTAAACTTCTTAATTGATCCATGTAGGTACATTTTACTAATCATTTCATTCAGTTCTTCTCAGAGGTTTCTTTAGGCTTTCCTTTTCGTTCTGACAATTTCCTCTTTATAATTGACACATGGAGGGCTTGACGCTAAAGCTGAAATGCTGCGAGACAGTAATTGCTTCTCTTGAGTTTTCTAATGTAAGAAGTTCACCATGAAAACAACAAAGAGGAGCAGAGAGACAGATGAGGTTGAGGGGAGAGAGGAGCTCATGTGAAGACAATGAATGCTTTGCGTTTACTTGAGACATTAATCATCATTTCTTCTGCCCTATCAATCACCAAACAGGGAAAATGAAGTAAAATGGTTGTCATCCGCAGCACTTGTATAAAGTGCGTGGAGAGCGGGGAAAAAGGAACATAATACAATTAAACCTTGGGGAGGAGTATGGTGTGTTCTGCTTACCGATGCATTTGGCTAAGAAACGCACCAAGACTTCAATACGTGCCACCATAGTGATACTGACCCATGGCTGTACTATCATTAAAATATCTCCCTTTGTGTTCACAGATCGGAAACTGCCGTCCCTGTTCTTCCATCCAAAAATAACATCATGTAAAACTAAACAAAATAAATAAATAACAACTATAAATGTGCTGACAAAAGCTTTTGATGCATAATAATGTGTTGCTAAAAACTGTAAACAGGGGCCCAGGAGAGAAACTGTGTTTCTTTAACAAAGACTCTATGTTAGTCTAATGCTTTCTAGGAGAAGTAAAGGCTGAAGGACTAGAGGGGGAATATGAAATGTTCACTCTAACATGCATGAACTATATCCTAATATAACATAATTACAGGATCATTGTGAACTCAAATCAACCCCACGCACGGTTCATGCAACTTTAATGCAAAGTGCTTATTTACTTACATGGTGTGTGAACTCTGCATTTGTACACAACTTCTAGCTAGAGGGTACAGCTGGCACAGACATGAACATCACAGCGGATCCATCTACAGAACAGCCTGGAAAAAAGTGAGCAAGTACCCAGACTGTTGCTATGCAGATTATTCAGCCAAGCGACATTGATGAGGGCGTCCGGACCAGTCCTGAACCCTGGCCAGCAGGGTGGAGGATGGATGATGTCAGGATGGAGATGAAGAGACCTTATCTTTACTGTAATAAGCCCATGCTTTGCCAAGAAGACACACTGCTCTCTCTGTTGTTGTTTTTCACACACACATCCACAGACACGCGTGTGCATGCTCTCACACATGTAGGAGCTTCTTTCTGTGACAGTGCAAAGCATGAGCACTATGGAGGTAGGCCACAGTGGAGTTTTGGACAGCAAGGAGAGGGAGAGAAAGAGCGTGAGAGTGAGTGAGTGAGAGAGAGAGAGAGAGAGAGAGAGAGAGAGAGAGAGAGAGAGAGAGAGAGAGAGAGAGAGAGAGAGAGAGAGAGGGGGAAAGAAGGAAGGGGGGTCATGATCAAGGTGACTTGGGCATGATGTACAGCCAGAGGGCTCCTCCCTCCTCCTATGAATCATTCTCCATAATTTATGTGGATCTGTCTCTCGGCGTCAGCCCACGGTCCCGTGACCTGGATGAGGAGCCGAACCCCTTCACCCACTCCCTTGTTTCACTGCTCATGTCAAGCTGCAGTGTCACTCATGCATACAGACTGGTTGCTTAAGTGGCTTTGACTTGTGCCACATCAACTCATTAATATAAAAATGCCCAAAGGAGTAGACGTGTTGGTATGAACCCAGATATGTCTCCCTGTGGCAGAACATACTCCCCATCAATGCCGCTTCCAGAAACGCATGATGGCCCATCGGGTCACTCAAGTAGCTAGCCCCATGGTGAAGGCTGTAGTCAACAGGAGGTCTCTTCAGTCAGTTTATCATGCAAAAAACATGTGTTTACAGTAACATCTTGTTAGTATGCCGAATGTGTTTGGGGGGGGGGGGGTCACATTTCATGCTTCATCAAACGCATCAATGAGCTGTGTTATTTATGTTAAAAAGAAAACGGCACCAATTCTTCCGATTTTGCTAATAAGGAACTTTCTGTTTCGTGCGGGGATGTTTGCCCAGATCCATTCATAAATGTCATCAGGATCGTCTTGTTGAGGGATTTGGGGATTTCTCCTCATCCGCTCTGCAGAAAATCCACAAAATCCTCATCTGATGAAAGTCTGTGGGGATTTGTGTGCCCAGCTGAAATAGACCATGTTTCAGGCACAGGAAAGGCCTGTTTGTTCTCTTCGCTCAGTACCAGCACTGTCCTGTTGGGTTTAACATCTGCAGGAGCACCTGGGGGAATCTAATTAACATAGAAGTGAATACTTGATCATGTTTCGGAAGTTTGTTCAGATGAGATTTGTCTCTTGTTAGATGCTCGTCTCAGGCGTGACCTCATCTACCTCATCACAAAAACACAATTTCCTACTATAAACATTGTTCATTGCAATGACTCAAGACTTAGCGAGCATGAACTTTGGTGGTAGATAAAGAACTGAACTGAGAAAGGGCTCAGATGTTATGGATGAAACAGGATGAAAAGTAATGGAATTGCGGTAAAATCAACTCAGTTTCAAAGTCGTGAATTGATTCTTCTTTCTAATAAAAACACAACAGATATGTATTTGACCAAGTTTTGAAGGACAGCTACATCAAATTTGGAGGCCGGCACAAACAGTAGCAACAATCTATGCATGGTTCTACTTTTGAACTTTGCTCTGTATTCCAAATCCATTTTGGTTTTATATAAAAGCCATGCTCTTCTGCTGGTCTGCCTGCAGTGAGGCTTGTGGAAGTCCACGGATAGCCTCAGAACATGCTGTGACATTTTATTACGTTATTTACGGGTGAGGACTCATGGCAGTCATTCACAGATATATGTTATGTGCTGTGTCCATTAATTACATCCAGTAGACTGGTGCCTGGGTGATTAAATTTGATTACTCAGAGTGGCTGTTGATTTATTCTCTCGGGGGATGGCAGCAGATGTCTAATAATTGCAGTTACATTGGTCCCAAAGTTATAGTAACACGACTTAACAACAAGTCACACGCACACACAAACTCATATGCACAATAATACACACAGGTACAAACACTCTCTCTTTCTTTTTCTTTATTTCTGTCTTTCTTTCTTTCTCTCTGCTCTCCCCCACTCTTTTTCTCTGCTCTAACTCTGTCTCGCTTCGTCTTTTTGTGCACCCCCCTCTATCTCGCTTCAGTTATCCCTCCCCCCCGCTCTCTCTCTCTCTCTCTCTCTCTCTCTCTCTCTCTCTCTCTCTCTGTCTGTCTGTCTGTCTGTCTGTCTGTCTGTCTCTCTCTCTCTCTCTGTCTCTCTCTCTCTCTCTCTCTCTCTCTCTCTGTCTCTCTTTCCCTCCACTTCTGCTCGCCGGCCAGAGCTGTGCTGCTGAGAAAATTACCCACAATGCCAGAGGACGTATGAGTCAAATGTGTCACGAATGGTGCCAGTGGTGCTGGTGGTGAGGTGGAGGGTAGCACGTTGCCCTGAAACCAGGGCACAGGATCGTGCCCAAAACCTAGTGAGTGCATCCTCCATCTAGACAGCACTCAGCTGGCAGCTGCATGCATGGTTGCTTAGTTCAAGGTAGACTGTACTCTCTGGACAGGGGAGTCAATAACACACAACTATATGTGAATTCACCAACTTTTATACCACGCCATTCTTTTTTTTCTCTCTTTTCCTTTTTTTCCCTGCCGTCTTCTTCTTTAATCACTTTGAAAATTAGGCTGATTAACACTGTGTGGAAGCAGCCGCGCGGCGCCACGTCTCCCTGTACGCAGCGCATTCTTTGATGTTGTTGTTTTCCTGCACTGTACCTCCCCCGTCATTTCAATATCACAGGGAGAGGGGGCTCCTGAGCGGCCACTCGCTGAGCCTTTGTTGCTGTGATTAAAGCAGGTGTCGCGCAGGGTTGTGTGTGTTAATGACAGTTTGCATTTAAAAAGCTGTCACTCGCCTGTCAAAGGGGAGGGAAGATGGGAAAGTGTTGGTTTCCGGGGGCTCTCCGAAGTACTCGCGATGCATCTCCTTTACATAAGCTTAACCTAGCTGTGCAAATTAGCAGTGGGGAAAGTAGATCTGTTTTGTGGAAGCATTCCTCCTCTGAGGCCAGGGCCAGGAGAGAGCATGTCTTCCGAGAACAGGTGAGAGGAAGTTAACTCAGTAAATAAAGTATGTTGGTTATGCTTGCGTTTATTTCCTCCTGTGATGTAAATGTAGGAATGTATTATTTAGGAATGTTGATGTGAGATTTGAGACTGAGCGTATTTCAGCTCTTGATGGCACATGTTGTTTTATAGGAAATCTAAAGAGTATGATGATTTACATGACCAAACCCAGTCAGATAAACAAAGGTCTAATCTATGTGTTAAACAAAGAAGGAGACACGTTTAATCAAATGTAAAACCTTTGGGAACAAAAAAAGCTCCATACGGATTGTGTTCAGATCCAAAAGAAACATTTTAAACAGCACCTTATGCTAACCGCTGTCGGTAAATCAGACGCGAAACTACAGGCCAATTGGTTTCAACCACAGTGTTTTATCACCACTGGTGGATCTCCCCCCTCACTGCCATTGGTTCTAACAAAGACGTAAGGCTCTGGAGTTTGACATGCTATCAAACCGATTAGCATTCTAAAGTTAGATTTTTTTGTGTTCATTTTATTGTTTGCTTTCTTTTTCTAACATTTGGCCCCATCCTAGTTCCCATGTTTCTCGAAGTGCAGAACCTGCAGTCCTTGACACCCTTGAGGATAAGAGTTCATGGTTCAAGATGGTGGTGATTCTGAAGATAGAAGTAGTTATTTATTCCAGTTTAGCATTTGATCGAATTACGTCCTTTAGTTTTATACACTGGTGGCAACTGGGTATGGAATGTGGTAATTGACTTTGGAATTAAGTCACATTAGTCTTGTTAGAGTGTAGGTCTGTGTGTGTGTGTGTGCATGTGTGTGTGTTATTGGTTAAAGAGATAGCAAAGGATGTAGAAACTCTGGAACACCGATGGCCTTAAAAGTCTATGGCTGACTAATAGTTTTCATTCTCATTTTATAGAAGTACATATAATATCTGTCTTTTCTTATTCCTTTCATAATTCAAATATATATCCACCCCAAAATGAATTCTATTGTTTTTATCGGTAAACAACCTGAATTTCTCATTACACTCAACTATTGATCACACCCATCCTGAGAGACGGGAGATTAGTGGTCAACTTTCAACACCTCGATCAATAATCATCTGCCTAATTAGGTATTAGCAACAGGAAAGTGGACTAACCCGCCACACAAACAAACAAAGTCTAAAAGTATCCAGCTGCTAAGCTGCCAAGCTTTTGTCCATTATCAACCATTGTTGTCTCGCTCTTTATGCAAATGAGGGTATTGGACTTGTTTGCTTGCAATGTAAATCAAAGTTGGTGCACTACAATTTTTTTTTTCACCCCACAAATGTCCGACAACCGATACAGGAACAAGGATAGTCCGAGGACACTGCCAGTCCCTGAACATCCTAGTCCGAGTCAGATGGCTGAGCGGTTAGGGAATCGGGCTATTACTCAGAAGGTTGCTGGTTCGATTCCCAGATGTGCAAAATGAAGTTGTGTCCTTGGGCAAGGCTCTTCACCCTACTTGCCTCGGGGAGAATGTCCCTGTACTTACTGTAAGTCGCTCTGGATAAGAGCGTCTGCTAAATGACTAAAATGTAAATGAAAGCCCATCCCTTTGACTAACAAAGCATTTCACTTTCACCATTGTTTCTTGCGTTAAATTCGTAATCTATTTCTTTGAAAGTTTTTTTTTCTTCTTTTTTCTAATTTCCCTTTTTCTTAAGCACTTTGAATATCCATTGTGAAATGTGCTTTACAAATAAACTTACCTTGCCTATCTAGTTGCCTAGCGAAGGTTTAGATGACCTTGTTTAGGTATAGAAGGAAGTAAATGCAAGTTTCATTCTGCTTCTTTGAAGCAGAAATGACTGGCTTCCATTGAATATTTTTATTATAGTTCTACAAAACCCTTGATTCCCTAAGATGAACAGACTTTCCCAACTAATAAGGTGAATTCAGGGAATCTGGGATTTTTTTGCATGCATTTTCTCATCGGAACTTCCTGATTGACTAGTGCCCTGGCCCTTTCTGTGACACAACACCAATCATGTTTTGTGATTTCAGTCACTTAACATCCATGCTAAAAGGGTGAAAGTTCTGTAGACTAAACATTGTCAAAGCAGGGGAGAAAACGCTCTGAAGTTTAGGTGTCCCAGATTACCTGAATTCACTCTATCTTTATTTGGAGATATTTAGCATTCTGTTGGTGCTCCTGACATTTGCTTTTAATTGATTGTCTCTCATAGGTTGTGAATGCCATCCGCCTTGAGCCCACACTATTTCTGTGTGTTTTCACCTGGTTCCCTATCCAATTGGAAAAGATGCAAGACAAGCAAAGAATTCAGTAGCTTGTACTCAGGCTCTGTAATTGAAATGAACGCTCAAAACAGAGCCAGCTGGTAAATTTACAGCAGATGTGAGTCCAATGAATTTGTAAAAAAAATACACATTTATCCACCCTTGACCTCAACTA